>NC_041390.1:379329733-379351055 GCF_002162155.2 Triticum dicoccoides | reverse complement strand
GAACCTCGGTTGGGGGGCATGCATTCATAACTTAGGACTCCCTTCATGCCGACAAGAGGGAGGGGGGCTGCTAGCTACTTTGCACTTTGCTAGGTAAACCTCAGTTGGGGAAGTGGGCTGCTAGCTACTTCGTACTTTGCTAGGTGAACCTCAGTTGGGGGCGGGGGCATGCATTGATAGCTTAGGATTCCCTTCGTGCCGACATGAGGGAGGGGGCTGCTATGTGATGCCCCGAGACCGATGTGCCAGGTGTCTTCTAGTTATTCGCTGTTGTTGCCTTGTCATTTGTTTGGTTCTTTGCATTCATCATTGCATGATGTGCATTGCATCATGTCATCATGTCATCATGTCATTTCCTTTCTTAACTCAAATAAATAAATGGCATGGACCTTTGATCCATTTAAACCGAGGGAATTCACCTGGTGCGTTCTCTTTATAACATACCCTCCCGATAGTAGGGAGCTATATTAAATTTTCCATTTGTTGGAATTCACCGGAACACACTTGCAAAATAAATCTCAATGCCTTTGTTATCACAACTCTTGGCCTCTAACTTTGCTATTTATTCTTTCATCATATTCTGAGGTTCCTCCAAAAATCCGAACATTTTTGGATACTCCTAAAACCACGTCCTAGTTCAAATCTTTTGTATTAAGTATAAATGTGTTTGTTTTAAACTCTTCTTTTTCGCATGAAACTTCTTTTCTTGGGCTAAGTATAATTCTTAGACTCAGTAGGAGTAGTTTTAGCATTTTCTAAAAAAAAACCTAGCCTTTTCTTTCCTTCCTTTTTCCTCCTGTCTACTTCTCTGTAAATGGGAAATAGCAAAAGGTTGTTTTTTTTATCCGAAGCAGCAACTGGCCGGCCCATCTGCAGGTCCAGCTGACCCCCTCCTAATCCCTCTCTAAGGCCTGGCCTTTTTCGCCTCTCCACTGGGCCAACCCCCTAGGCCCATCGCCCGCAACCCCGCTCTAACCCTAGCACCCTGGCCCGATCCCCTTTTTCCCACGATCTCCTTCCCTTCGTCCGCCTCCAGCGCCGCACGCACACGCAGACATCGCCAGGAGCGGATCCCCTCGCTCGCCCCCGCGCTCGGTTTTCCCTTGCATGGCCCGCGCGCCCCATCGCCCTCACTGGATCCAGCAGGCCACCGCCTGGCTCCCTCGCAACCCTGCCAGATCTCCTCCCTCGCCATGAGCCTGCAGCGCCGCCGCTCCTCCTCTGCCTCGCGTCGCCCTCCGCCGTCAAGTGCCGCCTCGCCGCCGGTCATCCTCGTCGCCGCCCGAGTTCCTCCTGCACCTCAAGCCCGGTGCTCGATCCCGTGACCTCCGCCACCTCGACATCCCCAGGCACCTCGCTGGCCGATCTGGCCCCGTCGTCCAAACTTCTCCATCGCCGCCCTCGCTGGAGAGCCAAGCCAGGCCGGAGCCCCGTTGGGCGCCTCGCTGTGCCCGCCATCGTGTCATGTGCCGCAGCTCTTACCGACACCTTTTCGCGCCTCCTCATGGTCATCTGCGTGCCTAGGGCCGCATCAGAGCCGTCTCCCTGGCCAAGCTGCTGCCATGCTCCGGCACCCCCCTCTCCTCCCTTGACTCCATCGCCTGGACATGCTTGCTGTCTGCCATCTCCAGATTGTAGCACCGTCGCCTGTGGTGTTCGTTGCAGAGGCCATCCCCGTCGCCCATCACTGCCCCGCACCTCACCCCGCGGCCAAGCCGTGCTGTCGCCACTGCTGCACCTCCAGCCTCTTGTCTTGCTTCTTTTTGGACCAACAAGAACGTCGCCAAGAACCGTACGCGGACGCATCGTCTCCAGGATTTTCGCCAAGTACCTCTACATGCAAACTCGCCAAGTACATGACCCGGAGGCGCCAAGTTTGACTATGAATGGCTGCACGTCCGACCCCATTTTTGAACCTCAAGCGTCAAGTTCCACTACCATTGTCGCGAATTCGACAAGACCAAGTGTACGACTACGACGTGAACAAGTACCATGACGACCTCCGAAGAACTCGGTTTCACCATGTCCCACTACCGTCACCTCCGGAAGCCTCGGATCCGTCAAGTTCCTCGACGACAAGTGCATGACTATGTGGATTGTACCAAGTACCCCTTTGGGTTGACGAGATCGGCAAGTGCGAAACACCAAGTACCACGACGACCATCGACATGTACCCCTACACCGCACCAAAACACCGAGTACCTCGCCGTGACCCCGAACATCTAGGGAAAATTGTGCGACTACGAACGTGAACAACTACCGTCGCCGTGGATCTGACAAGTTTGCAAGTACAACTACTTCCTCTACGACCCGCGAGAACCGCTACTTTCACTACCATCGCGAGAACAACTACTTCCCTCGATGTACCCGAAACGGTCCGAGAATGCACCTTTGGAAGGTATAACTGCCGGAACAACGCCCGTGAACGAATGCATGTTGTATGAGATGCACCCTTGTTCGCCTCGAGTCTGAACTATCGGTGCATGTTGCCCCTCTTGTGCCGTCCACCCATGGGAACCCGGTAACCGGGATCACCCCTCCATCTCTAGCATGTCTCGCACACATGCTTGTTTTGCACCGATATCTCAATGAGTTGTCGGAACCGATATGTTGCCGTGGCATCATTTTAGGATTCATCTTCATGGCACCCCTTTTCGTTTCCACCACGGTGACAAATGCTTCATATGCTCATGTCAACATTTTCTTAAAATTTGCTTAAAACTTGAACATGTCATCCGCATCATGTTAACAACATTAAGATGGTTTAAATTGTTGTTTGCATTAATTTACTAATGCATATGGGGATTTACCGGATTTGTTGTTTGCTATATCCAGCCCCATTTAAATTGTTTAGATAGATAATCCCTTTATGTTTCACCACTTGACATGCTTAACAACATTTAATATTGTTGGGTACATAAACGAGATCAAACTAAATAACTTGAATGTGGTGTTTCGTCAATATGCAAAAGAGTTGCATATTGAGCTCCACTTAATTTGTAGGGTTGTTTGTGCACTTTGCCATGCCATGCTTCATTAAACCGGACATGCATCATACTTGTTTGCGCATCATGCCATGTTCATGTGTTGGTTGTTTACTATGTTGTTTGCTTTCTTTCCGGTGTTGCTTCTTCGGGTTAGTTCCGATAACGTCGCGTTTGTGAGGATCCGTTCGTCTACGTCCGTTTGTCTTCTTCATGGACTGATTCTTCTTCCTTGCGGGATCTCAGGCAAGATGACCATACCCTCGAAAGCACTTCTATCTTTGCTTGCTAGTTGCTCGCTCTTTTGCTATGCCTATGCAGCGATACCTACCACTTGCTTATCATGCCCCCATATTGTTAAGCCAAGCCTCTATCCCACCTTGTCCTAGCAAATCGTTGTTTGGCTATGTTACTGCTTTGCTCAACCCCTCTTATAGCGTTGTTAGTTGCAGGTGAAGACTGGAGCTTGTTCCATGTTCGGAACATGGATATTTTGTTGGGATATCACAATATCTCTTATTTAATTAATGCATCTATATACTTGGTAAAGGGTGGAAGGCTCGTCCTTATGCCTGGTGTTTTGTTCCACTCTTGCCGCCCTAGTTTCCGTCATATCGGTGTTAAGTTCCCGGATTTTGCGTTCCTTATGCGGTTGGGTTATTATGGGAACCCCTTGACAGTTCGCCTTGAATAAAACTCCTCCAGCAAGGCCCAACCTTGGTTTTACCATTCGCCACCTAGCCTTTTTCCCTTGTGAGTCGCGCATCCCAATGGTCATCTTTATTTTAACCCCCCCGGGCCAGTGCTTGTCTAAGTGTTGGTCCGAACTAGAGTCCTTTGTAGCGCCACCTCGGGGAAACTTGAGGGATGGTTTTAGTTGTACGGAGCACTCATCCGGTGTTGCCCTGAGAACGAGATATGTGCAGCTCCTATCAGGATGTCGGCGCATCGGGCGGTCTTGCTGGTCTTGTTTTACCTGTCGAAATGTCTTGTAACCGGGATTCCGAGCCTGATCGGGTCTTCCCGCTAGAAGGAATATCCTTCGTTAACTATGAGAGCTTGTGATGGGCTAAGTTGGGACACCCCTGCAGGGATTTGAACTTTTGAAAGCTGTGCCCGCGGTTATGGGCAGATGGGAATTTGTTAATGTCCGGTTGTAGAAAACCTGAAGTTGACCTTAATTAAAATACATCAACCGCGTGTGTAACCGTGATGGTCTCTTCTCGGCGGAGTCCAAGAAGTGAACACGGTGTTGGAGTTATGCTTGACGTAGGTTGTTCTAGGATCACTTCTTGATCATAGATTTCTCGCACGTGCTTTGCCTTCTCTTCTCGCTCTCATTTGCGCATGTTAGCCACCAAATATGCTAGTCGCTTGCTGCAGCTCCACCTAATACCTTTTCCCCTTCCTATAAGCTTAAATAGTCTTGATCGCGAGGGTGTGAGATTGCTGAGTCCCCGTGACTCACAGATACTTCGAAAAACAGTTTGCAGGTGCCGATGTTACTGAGCAGGTGACGCAACCAAGCTCAAGGAGGAGCTCGATGAAGATCTTGTCCTTTGTGTTGTTTCGTTCTAGTCGATCATTTGTGGAGCCCAGTTGGGGGCGATCGGGGATCTGTGTAGCATTTGGGCTAGTCTTCTTTTATTTTGGTTTTGTAGTCGGACCTTGTATGTATTTGGTTGATGTAATGCTTTATTCATGTAATTGTGTGAAGTGGCGATTGTAAGCCAACTATGTAACTCTTTCCCTTATGTATTACATGGATTCTGTGAAGATTAACTCACTTGCGACATTGCTTTCAATGCGGTTATGCCTCTAAGTCGTGCTTCGACACGTGGGAGATATAGCTGCATCGAGGGCGTTACATGCTAGCTACTTCCCACTTGGCTAGGTCAACCTCGGTTGGGGTGGATGGGGAATGCATTTATAGCTCAGGATCCCTTTCGTGCCGACACGAGGGGGGGCAAGCCATAGCGTGCGCTTTGTGAGATAGGTGCCACATCGAAGTTGCATTTGGAATTTTAAAATAAACCCACCCCTTTCATACATAAATTTGGTCCACATGCAAGTGTGTTCGCGTTATCACCCTCTCCCATGTCATTTTTCGCCAAATTTATGAACATTAGACAAGTCGGATGACGCAACAGACACGGTTTCACTCAAACTAACCGTGTGCCATGCTGGTGCCCCTGTCACACACACATCCGCACAGTACATTGGGCTCCACGAGGCTTCCCCTCTCAAAAATATCTACCCGCCTGCAGCTTTTTCTGTTTGATAGCACACGATTATTTTGTTTTGACCGTGTGGGATGTTTCTTGTTCCCAATCCCGCATGCATCCCTAGAAAATATTTTCCCGCCTCGAGGGTTTTTCTGTTTCATAACACACGGTTGTTATCTCCGGACCGTGTGCGATGTTTCTTGTTCCCAATCCTGCTTGCATCCCTCGAAAATATCTACCCGGCTCGAGGGTTTTTCTGTTTCATAACACACGATTGTTATCTCTGGACTGTGTGCGATGCACCATCATCAAAATTTTCAATAGTCGCGGCATTTCACTCCTGAGTTTGACTCCGACGTAGTAAAATTTTCAGTACCCGCGTCATTTCCCCAAACAACCCCTGCCGCCCTCCACACACACACACACACACACACACACACACACACACACACCAAGACCTCCTCTTGCGTGCACGCACAAACACACACCCCTCCCGCGCTCGAAAACCTAGCAAGGTCCCCGCTGCCGCCGCCACGAGGCCTCCCTTGTTAACATCTGCCAGTTTGCCCGTGAAGCTTACCCGCCGATCTCCATACCTTGGCCGCCCTGAGTTTCTTAGATGATGCCTACGAAACTCCCCACAGATCCCCATCCACATCCCCCACTCCAGAGCGTCGAAGCCTAAGGCCGGATGCACTTCCTATGGAGCTCGAGGAGCGACTGGCCCAAAAGAGGTGTACCGCAGTCTCTTCGCCCGATGTCACCGAGGAAGATGACGACCATTACTTGCGGTAGGCACTCAAGCAGCGGACTAGAGTATGCGGGCATGTCTCTGCTGCCGGCTATGACATCGAGGTCATCAACAGCGACAGCCTAAGGCGGGATATGTCACAGGTTAAGTGGCCCACCCCCAACCCCTTGGGTTCAACCGCCGCCGATCTCATCCATGGCCCCACCGCTGAGCTCCTCTGGCTCGCTGTCAACAATTTGCCATCCTACATCACCATCAAGCCTGTTTTGTCATTTCTGAAGGACACGTTCTGCGAAGCTGGCTTGGGATCCACAACTTCGAAGTCAGACCACATCAACGGCGACCACGAGGAGGGTACTCTCTCTAGCTCTTCCAAGGGGAAAGAGCCCATCTGCTCTTCCAAGGGGAAAGCGCCCGTCTGCGGCATCAGGGACGACACCCTACTGCCGTGCTCTTCCAAGGGGAAGGAGCCCCTCTACGACAACATGTAGCGCATCCAGGGTCCGTGCTCTTCCCACGGGAACGAGCCCATCTGTGACAAGTGAGGAAACCCATGATTTTTTTGCCATGCCTCTTCACAGGGGGAAAACCATGATTTGTTTTGTCGAGTCCCTTTTGTAGTGTAGTGAGAATATGTCCGGTTTTAATTGCGATATCTGGTTGTTTGAAGTATGCCTTGTTTATTTCAGTTGTTCACAATGTGATGCTCTGTATGTGCAATTATTTACTATGTAGTACATTTCATCAATCCAGTTTTAAACATACCGATAGGAATGCATATATTTGCTTGTTGTTAAGCCTGTTATAGCTAGCATATGCCTCTTCTAAAGTTTTTTGATTGTTTGGTTGTTTGTAGTTAGCATATGTCTAGTTTCAAATGCTATCTTTGGTTGTTCAAAGTATGCCTTGTTTATTCCAGTTGTTCATAATTGATGTTCTATATGTGCAAGTATGAACTGTGCAGTTCAATTTAATCACTACCAGTTTCAACAATACCACTATGAATGACTACATTTTGGTTGCTGCATCTTGTAGTTAACACGCCTTTCCATTTTTATTTAACAATAACCAGTATACTTAGACCGACACAATACCAATTTCAATGACTATGTTTGCTTGTTGTCAAATGTTAGGCCTGTTACAGTTAACACACCTTTCCACTTGTTTTGCTTTACTAGCATGCTTAAACCTGCACACTAAAGCTATCTTTTGGAGATTATTCTATCTGCCATGGATAATTTTGGTTGATGTTTAGCCTGTTGTGCTTAACATGCTTCTCAATGTTCCTACATAGGACAATTTTGGGAACGACTACTGTGTTCCATCGAGGTTAGTTTCATCCCATGGCTTATATATGCTCACTGTTCAGGATATCGGTAGCTGGTACCATATAGGCCGGGGCTGACAATGCACTAATCGTTGAATCAGACTTTTAACTGGATATATCAGCAACCCATTTATCGTTACGTTAACTAGGGTAATATGTAATATATCTAAGGCTACATAGCAACATGCACTATACTTAATGTCTAAATATGCAATCCTAGGCTACATGGAAACAAGTAAGAGTGTTACATTAATGTTGTGATGATGTCTAGATATATGTAGAAGAGCAACAGTAGTAACAACAACAACAACAACAACAACAACAACAACAAAAACAACAACACAGCCATGTTTGGATACTCAACTTAGCTAGAGGTTAGATTTAGTTTCCAGCTGATGACTAACCCTGAACTAACTCCATCCAAACAGTTGTTTGGATGGCAGAGTTAGATTGACAATAAATGCACTAGGAGAACTAGCTCCAATTAGCACCTCTTGGGTTGGATAGTTTTCTTTCGGTGGGTTATAGATGCAACTAGCTCACTCCAGACCTCATGTTTAGATATATTTTAGGGCTATTTGAGGCCGAACTAGCTCAAACTAACTATAACCCATGGATATAACACTAGTTAATCAACCGATAATTTGTAAGAATGCACTAAACTCCTTCCGGCCCTTAATGTAAGATGTTAATTCATCTAATATGTGAGTATATTTGATGTTTTAAGATATTATAAAAGAGTGTTGTTCTACATCATTGTGCAATTGATGTTTAGATTCTAATATTAACTTGGTGCTTTGAGGTACATATGTCATTGGTAAAGATCCGCGCTTCGACCCTTTTTGCGTATGGGGCAATGAGATTTCGATGAACCAGCATCAAGTGAGGAAGTTGATAAAGATTGTAAGTAAAATGGGTCCAAAGATGGCAATTAAACTATTTGTTTACACTTTATCCAAGACAACAACAAACTGCGGGATGGTAAGTAAGAACTCTGCAGCCTTCTATTTACTGCCCATAATTAGTTGTGTTAGATGACAATGTCTGAAACTTTTTCCTTTGCGGTGGTTGCCAAAGCAGTTTACTCAAGATTACCTCCCAAGCTACATGATTGGTGGGCATGAAAAGGTTAAAGTATTTCTACCAGAACACGATGATTATCTAGATGTTTTCATGAAGACCGTGAAGGATGGGCGGTCGGCCATCACAAGGGGTTGGACTAGAGTCGTGCGTGCCTTCTGCATGGAGGAGGGCACAATATAGGCATTCCGCTTCACCTTGTTCAGCAACCAGAATGTATTTTGCCTCTTTCTTTACCGTCTTTAATAGTACAAGTATACACCGTGGTTCATCATTCTTTATTTGGTTCATATGTAATTCCTAAACATATGTTCCTATGAATCGAATAATGCATTGATTGTGTGAACCTAATGGATACGAATAAAGTTGTAGCGTACATTCAAATTCAAATTCAAACCTGGTACAATTTGAAAAAGCAACAATTAAATTATGGTGAAATTACTCCCTAGGTCGTTACGACACACATGGTTGGTGAAACACAAATGTTTGCGATATACACCATAATCCGAGAAGGTTCACAGAGAGGAAATGTGTGCAAGCATGCACACACTTGTCGTTTGCAAAGCATGTGCGATGTTAGACAATATCACAAATGGTGCGGGAAAACTAAACGTTTGTGTTACTTTCCTTATCATAGACGATTCGCATCCATGAACTGTTTCTGATGAAGTATGCATCGTAAACATTGCACCACAGAATAGCATGTGCGATAGTTGTCATGTACGACGATGTTATGATGGTCCGACGTTTTGTAATCCTGTCCGACACTCGTACGACGATTAGTGAATCTTCTTAATAGTGAACTGTTTGTGATGGGCCACGCATCATACACATTCTATAATAGTGAATCGTTTGTGATGGGCCGCACATCGTAAATGTAGCACCACAGAATACCGACTGCGATGGCAATGCAAGCAGAAATGAGTAGGAGTACTATAGGGTCCCTATCCCTGACGGTTTCTGGGTCGTGTGGGAAGGACCCCCCTATTGCCATCACTCACTAGGCGACGGTTCCAAATGTCGTCACAGAAAGGGGTTAAAATCATTTGTATAGCACCGACACATACCAGTGAATGGGCATCATTTTGCCTAAGTTAAAGTTTTCATTCCGAAAATAGTCTCGCTGTGTGATCGAGAGAAGACCAAATCATGTTGCAGTGGATGTTCCTCCATCATGTGTGGTTCATTCTCATGGTTCCAGCTATTGGTGAAACCACTTACGTTTGCAAGAGGAATTGTAGAATTCACAAACAATTTTGTCTTTCACTCTGTACTGAATGTTGGCCAAGAGAAAGCATCCATGTTAGTAGGAAGAACATATGTTTTTTATAGATGACGTGATATGTTGCTTTTGGAGCAACATATTTCTATATGATCTGTGAATCATTGAGATGCATTAACATGTTGATCTTATGTATGGGAATCATACTAGTTGGTTGTGAATTTGGGCTACAAATGTGAACATATTACAATGCCAGGCCTGTGAGTCTCGTATGAACATTTCAAACGGAACGGCTGTTACTACTGTGCACAGCATGATCCTTATTTTTGTGTTCTCAGTGTTTACAAGTTACTAACAGTTCCTTGTTTCTATTTGCTCAGTGTTTACAAGTTACTGATCGATCACTAGCTAGCCTACTAATGCGCTCATGACAGTTTTAGTTGTGACACAAGATCTGAAGTGGCAGTTTCTTGAATAAAAATGCCTACCTCTGAAGAAACTGACATGATGTTCTGAAGAAAATGCTACACGAATCTAAAGAAACTGCCAGCAAAAACGTTCGCAAATGCCTTATCTCCCAGTGAATGTTCATCCACCATTGCGATCCTACCCATACAATATCCGACCTACTCGATCCTACGCGAATAACCAGTCGACCACGCACGTACCTCACCTGGATGAATCGAGCGCACACGTTTGACCATCATGTCGACGTGCGATCCAACACAGATGGGACGCACCATTGACGGGATGAGACGACATAGTCATAATTTCAGTTTTCTAGTTTTCCAAGGCAAGCTAGTGTGCTAAGCCATGCATTCTTATGCATTGAATTCCGATGACCGTGATGACCGTCGTGTTTCCTGTGACACATTGGTTCACCTACCTTCCGCCTATAATTACTGGTTCCCGGCGTTCTCCGGTGGCACCATCACCCAACTCGCCCTATATATCCTCATAAGCACCCACCATCCCAACGTCGCTCGCCACTTATCCTTGCTCTCACCACGTCCATCAAGGCCCCACCCATCCGCTATAGGCGACGCTAGATGCGGTCACCGCCGGAACTAGTGTTCGGTTTTTCACCGGAAGGCAGATGGAGGGAGGAGGCATCTATCGGTCTTTAGATGGCAATACGGAGTATGAGGACTTGTTGGATGTGACGCCCCAAGACCGATGCGCTAGGTGTCTTCCAGTTATTCGTTGTTGTTGCCTTGTCATTTGCTTGCGTGTTGCATTTCACCATGTCATCATGTGCATTGCATCTTCATGTTTTCAAAACTTGCATTCGTCCAGGTCTCCCTGTTCTCTCTGTTGTCCGTTCTGAGCCCAACCACACTTGCACGCGCCCGCGGCATGTCCGAAATATTATTTTATAAGTGGCCGGAAAATGTTATCGGAATGGGATGAAAGTTGGCATGTGGTGTTGTTATAGTGTAGATAGGCCGCCTGCCAAGTTTCATCACATTCGAAGTCCTTTGACGCCCCAACGGATAACTATAGCGACAATATAGTTGGTCAAATCATCGGATGTTTTCGGTCTCCGGAAACTGCTGCCAGGTCTCTCTCTCTTCTCTCCCACAACCCTCAGCCTTCTACATAGTCACAACTAGCCCACGTAGGCCTACCTATTCCCCCTGTTGATAGGATCCATCAGTCGCGATCGGTGGCACCGAAAACCCCTCTTGACCCCCCTTGCCTCCGTGGCCTTTTGTCAGACCCCCTCGCCTGTGTCCGAAACTTCCCCGAACCCGAACCGAACTATCGTTACCGTTGGGTCCGGATCATCCCCAAACGTCTATAAAACATCTCCTTTTTCTTATTTGGGCTACCTAACCTTTTTTCCCCGTGCGTCCGATTACGATAGGAGGGACCTAACCTCCCTAAACTATTTTCATCTGCTATAAATATTAGGTCCAACCGTAGATCCTAGGGGTCTTGTCCCATCCCCCCAGCCAGCCAACCAGCGCAAGCCACTCCTCGCCATCGATCCAACCAGCAGCCAACCTCCACCTTCTGAATTCGCCCGTGCACATAAGAGCCCGAGCTCCCAGCCGAGGAGATCGCGTCCCAACTCGTTGTCATTTGCCTCCAGCGGTTGTGCCGGCGAGCTCTGCTGCCGGACCACCAGATCTCCTCCCCCGCACCTCGTTCTCCCCTTCCTCTCTCTGCCTTATTTTCTTCCCTATTCTCAGACATCTCTCCCTGTCTTGTTTTGGACAGGATACCAAAGGCGGCGTCATGGCCTGAGCTCGGCCTCGAGGTCCCGTCGCCCTCTTCTGCAGCTGCTGCTCTGTGCCTTGCCCGCTGGTAGCCAGCACACCTCGCCGGAGCAGGAGCATTCCGCCGCGGCATGAAGCTCGATGCCTGCCGCCGGTTATGAACGTTGCCAGAGAACACGCCAATTCCGCCGCTGTCGTTCTTCTTCATGAGGACAAGGACAAGCCCCTGCCTCCTCTACCCACGCTTGCATCCACTCGTCGCCGCTCCGCCCGCATGCCACCTCGCTGGAGAAGGCCACCGCGCCCTTGTTCCTCTATCGTGGTCCACGCCATCCTCGGCGAGCAAGCCGCCAGCAGCGCCGTGGCCATCCTCGTCCATGCGCTCGAGTCCTCGAGCGAGGACCTCGCTGTGTCCCTAGCCTCCTCCGAGCGTTGCCCCTTTGCCGTTCGCCACCGCGGCCGAGCCGCCCATCGACCAGCATCGTGCCCCGCCATCTCTAGCCTCATTCTGTTCAAGCCTTCGTCACCGCTTGCCTCCTCTGCCACCCTTGTTGCAAGCCGCCGTCGCCTGGATTTGTCGGACCCCTTCTTCGTCAATGTCGTCACATCACCGGCAAACTCCGGTTATCCAAGACCGTGGCCGCAGCTTTGCCTTGTCGCTGGAGTCCCTCGCCTGCGCCAAGCTCTTGTCGCCATCGTTCCCCATCGCTTGTTCTCTGTGCGACGGAGACGACCACGCCAAGTCCCTCTCGATCCCCTGCGTTGACCAGACGAGCGCGTCCGCTCGCGGGATCCAGGCGCGCCCGCTCCAAGGCCTGGCCTGCCTTGGCCTCCTCACTGACTGGGCCCAGCCCATGGTTAGCAACCAGCAGCTCCCCCCAGCCCAGTTTGCCTCTGATTTGGCTCGTTCATGTTTTTTTCCAGATCTACGAATTTCCTATTTATTCCAGAGACTGCAGTTTTATAGAAAACCCAAAAAGCATCATGCATTTTATAACTCACAAACGGTGCATCATATTAAAACAAATTATAGATGTAAAATGTTTAGAATTTTGTCTAGATTAATAATATCCAACTTTCATGCATATTTAAAATGTTGTTTGTTTAAATTTACTTCATAACTTGCTAAAATGTTTTATTTCATAACTAAATAACCGTAGCTCCAAATTTAATAATCTTTATATGTAAATGGGGTAGAAAAATGCCTAGTTTAACATGGTGCACTCATCTTGCATGTTTAACAAACCTAAAATATGGTTTAGGGCAGAACAGTACCAAATCCATAAATATGCACATTAGGATTTTCCGGAATTGTTGTTTGTTGTTTCCGGCCTCATTTAAACTTGACTAGATAGTTAGTTTATGTATGCTTCACCCCTTGCCATGCTAACCAACATTTAATATTGTTGAGTACTTAAACATGAGAGAACTAAATAATTGTTGTGGTGTTTCGTCAATAGGCAACTCGTTGCACATTGAGCTCCACTTAACTTGTAGTTTTGCTTATGCACTTTACCATGCCATGTTTCATTAAACCGGACATGCATCATACTTGTTTGCGCATCATGCCATGCTTATGTGATGGTTGTTTACTATGTTGTTTGCTTCTTTCCGGGTTGCTTCACGCGTTAGCTTCGGTTTCGTTCCGGAGTTGTGAGGATTCGTTCGACTACGTTTGTTTGTCTTCTTCATGGACTTGTTCTTCTTCCTTGCGGGATCTCAGGCAAGATGACCATACCCTCGAAATCACTTCTATCTTTGCTTGCTAGTTGTTCGTTCTATCGCTATGTCGCGCTACCTACCACTTGTTATATCATGCCTCCCATATTGCCATGTCAAGCCTCTAACCCACCTTCTTAGCAAACCATTGTTTGGCTATGTTACCGCTTTGCTTAGCCCCTCTTATATCCTTGCTAGTTGCAGGTGAAGCTAAAGTTTGTTCCATGTTGGAACATGGATTTTTTTGGATATCATTACTATCTCTTATTTTAAATTAATGCATCTACATAATTGGTAAAGGGTGGAAGGCTCGGCTATATGCCTGGTGTTTGGTTCCACTCTTGCCGCCCTAGTTTCCGTCATACCGGTGTTATGTTCCTTGATTTTGCGTCCCTTACGCGGTTGGGTGTTACAGGAACCCCTTGACAGTTCGCCTTGAATAAAACTCCTCCAGCAAGGCCCAACCATGGTTTTACATTTGCCTCACAACCTATACCCTTCCCTTGGGTCGGCCAACCCAAGGGTCATCTTTATTTTAACCCCGCCTCGGGCCAGTGCTTCTCTAAGTGTTTGTCCGAACCGAGCCGCCTGCGGGGCCACCTCGGGGAAACTCGAGGTCTGATTTTACTCGTAGCCTGTCTCATCCGGTGTTGCCCTGAGAACAAGATACGTGCGACTCCTATCGGAATTGTTGGCACATCGGGTGGCTTTGGTGGTCTTGTTTTACCATTGTCGAAATGTCTTGTTACCGAGATTCCGATACTGATCGGGTCTTCTCGGCAGATGGGAATTTGTTAATATCCGGTTGTAGAGAACTTGACACTTAACTTACTTAAAATGCATCAACCGCGTGTGTAGCCGTGATGGTCTCTTTTCGGCGGAGTCCAGGAAGTGAACACGGTTCTTGTTTTATGTTTTAACGTAAGTAGTTTTAGGATCACTTCTTGATCATTTGTAGCTTCAGGAGCGTTGTGTTACTTCTCTTCTCGCTCTTATTTGCGTATGTTTAGCCACCATATATGCTTAGTGCTTGCCGCAGCTCCAGCTCATTACACTATCCTACCCATAAGCTTAAATAGTCTTGATCTCGCGGGTGTAAGATTGCTGAGTCCTTGTGACTCACAGATACTTCCAAACAGTTGCAGGTGCCGATGATGCCAGTACAGGTGACGCAACCCAGCTCAAGTGGGAGCTCGATGAAGATCTTGATCGTTGTTTTGTTTCGTTTCTTGTTGATCAGTAGTGGAGCCCAGTTGGGACGATCGGGGATCAAGCATTTGGGGTTGTCTTCTTTTATTTTGGTTCCGTAGTCAGACCTTTGATTGTACTCTAGATGATGTATGTTTAACTTGTATTTGTGTGAAGTGGCGATTGTAAGCCAACTCCTTATCCCTTCCTTATTCCGTACATGGGATTGTGTGAAGATTACCCCTCTTGCGACAAACCTACCATGCGGTGATGCCTCTAAGTCGTGCCCCCACACGTGGGAGATATAGACACATTGTGGGTGTTCCATTGGAGCGCGATCACCTGGTGGAGGAGCAGCGTATCGCTGATTTGTGCCACCAGCGGGGCATGGAGCAGCAGTGCACCGACACTCTGAGTCACGAGCAGAGCGCTCGCAACGGCCCGACTAAGTGGAGGCCGGCGCCCAGCAAATAGCCCTAGAGGCTATCGGGCACACACACGTTCGCGATGCCGAATTTTACTACCAGCTCATCAAGTGGGTTTCCCGCTTAGAAGCCAAAGCTCCGGTGGACCATGCCGGCATTGGAAGGGCCAACGCGTGCGAGCAACGTTCCCTATTGCACCTCTGGTAAGTCCGAGGCGAGGCAGAGGACATCGGTGTCGGTATTTAGCGTGTACCGTAGATGGCGGTAGGCATCGTCTAGTTAGCTAAGTGTAAGTTAGTACTTGTACACTACTAGAGTATTAGTGGGACTAGATAGTTAACTTGGCTATGATGGTTTTCAACGTGGAAGTTCAATACTCTATATTTGGATCAGAGATGTTATTTTTCTCTGAATGTTGAACTTTCTGTTTGAACGTATGGAATGGGCTGTGATTTTTTTAAACGGGTTGTATTTGTCCGCCGTACTTGTGGGCCTACTTGGTTGACACGTACACAATCAGGAGATGATTGTATGTGGAGAGGATGACAGTAGGGACCCACCAAGGTCATGGCAGTAACCAAACAAGTGCCTCCTTATTTCAAGCCAAAATAAATGGTTCCTCCTTATGGATTTCAGACATCTGGGTCCCATGTCATTGTCAACATAGTCAATAAACGAGAGAATTGCACAACGAGTGGCTGACACCATAGACCTAGAAGCTCACTCAGTTATTTTTGTTTTTGAGACGAAAGCAGGGTGTCAACCGAGCTAGGCGGGGCACTCTGGCCTGTCTAGCAGTCTTTTTTATGTCTAGCCCAGTAATTTTTTCTTTCTGAAAATGGCTAGCCCAGTTTTCTTATGCTTTTGCAGAATACCTAACCGAGGCCTACTTGATTTGTCAGCCCCGTCGGGATGCAAATCTATCAAGACGAGGAGAGCTTCATTCGGCTAGCCCAAAAATGGGTTATCAGTAATGAGAAATGGGATGTACATTTTTAAAACACATCAAACTGGCAATTAGTTTCAAATTTATTTATTTATTCATTTTGAGATTTTAAATTCCATTGATTTTTATGCGTGGACAAGTTTTTGTATTTTATATTGATATAAATTTAATTTTGAAATTAGTTTGAATGTGACTCAAAATTTCGGGATTAAAAATAGTTCGGACCGCACCGAAATATGCAAAATTTGGTATAATTTTTTAACCGTGGCACAATATGGGTTGTAATGCTAACAACAAGAATATGGGCTCCAAAAAACCTTAAGAATTAGAAAATGGGCTATAAATTATTAGAAATAATGGTAGATGGGTTGTATGCTGTTTTCCACAGATTTGAGGCTGACTTGTGCGCCTATTATTGGTTAACGCGTATGCTTTCCTAGAAAAAGGTTGACGCACACGCAATGACGTGTCAACTTAGTGAACACACGAGAGCAGTGATTGTTGGATGTCCATCCAACGGCCGTCGTGCTTCTTCAATCTCTGCTCTTCCTGCTCCAGCCGCTCAAACAACCTTCGGCGGGACTGCCTGCTCCCTCCTCCCGTGGCCGGCTGTGTTGCCGCGCAGGCCTCCCCGCCCCACCCTACTCCCATCGCTGGCATTGCCATCCCTCTACGCACCCACACCTGCTGTTATTCTCCAGCGACAACAGACGAACCAGGAAACCCTCGTAATCCCCTCCGCATGGGAAACAACTGCCGAGTCTTCCCTTGCTCCGTGTCGTTCCCTTCCTAGGCCTCGCCGTTGTCCATCGCCCTGGTGCTCTTGGCGCGGTGTGGTTAACGTGGTCAATGAACGACATCAATCAGGAGAGGCATGTACGTGGTGAGGCTGACAGCTGGGTCCACGGCCGCATGCAAGGAAATGCCTCCTTATTACACGCAAAATAATGATTCCTCCACCTGACAGTTTGGACCCACCGGAAGGGCCTCTGTATTTCGCGAAAAAACGTCCCCCCCCACCCGCGCTAATAGCTCGAACCCACCGGCTATATCTTCGCATGCAAGGAAGTGCCTCCTTATTACGCACAAAAAAATGAATACTCCCCCTGCTAGCTGGGACCCACCATAGTGGGAGGCTGACTTGTGGGCCTACTAAGTTGACGCGGACGGAGGGCTTTGTCAACTTATTGAATATGAACGATTCTAGCTCCAGTGACCGTACGATGTTCATCCAACGGGCGTAGTGCTTCTTCAACCTCTGGTCTTCTTTCTCCAGCCGCCCAAACCAGCGCCGCTGGTGCCGCCTACTCCTATCTCTCATGGCCGGCTCTGCTCCCGCGGAGGCCTCACCACCCCTGCTACTCCCACGGCTGGCCAGGCCATCCCTCTACTCACCCACACCCCCTGTTATTCTGTGGTGACGACAGCCTCACACCACAGCCGAACCAGTCAACCTTGTAATCCTCTCCGTGTGGGTATCCACTTCTGTGTCTTCCTCGGCTCTGCATCATGCCCTTCCTATGCTTCGCCGCCATCTACCACCTTGGTGCTCTCGGCACGGCATGGTCAATGTGCTCAAGGAACGACTTCCATTGGAAGATTACTGTACATGGAGAGGCTGACAACTGGGTCCACGACCGCAATAAGGAAGTGCAACCTTATTACGCGTAAAATAATGATTCCTCCACCTAATAGCAGGGAACCATAGGACGGGCCACCATATTTTGCGAACAAAACGTTTCCCCCCGACTGCTGGGACCCACCAGCTACATCTTTAGGCGCAAGGAAATGCGTCCATATTACGGGCAAAAAAATGAGTCTCCCCCAGACAGCTGGGACCTACCAGCAATAACTTCGCATGCAAGGAAGTGCCTCCTTGTCCTCCCTGACAGTCGGGACCCACCTGGTCGAAGCGTACGTAGCATTGTCATTCTGCTCGTGAACATGTACGTACATACTGGTCGATCGTTCTGTCTGCAGGCTGTAGAGATGATACGTGGTCGAGTAAGGAAGGGCACGTGTCGTAGTAGAGGCACGGACATAGCATGTCACACAGTCCCGTCAATATCGTGTACACATATGTACAACCAGGGTGCAAGAAAGTAAATACGACCTCGTACATACATGCGGGCAGGGTTTCGAATGCCTACTCGCGCACACGTACGGCCAGGGCTCGTGCACATGGAGAGGCAGCGGAGAGCAGAGACGGTGTCTTGTTGATCGGCACCTAACCGGCTGGGTTGGAATGGAGAAACTGCATCGTTATGTTCATCGGGAGGCAAAGAAATGCATCGTGTTCATCGGGAGGAAACAAAATGCGTCGTGTTCATCGGGAGCCAACCGGCTTGGTCGAAACAGCCGAAATGAGGCCTGGCGTACCGTAGAACGAAGGAAACGGCCTTGTGTTCGACCGCCTATGGTCGAAAGAGGATCCTGTTCACCGGGTGGGGTCTGGCGTACCACAAAACGGAGGAAACATACTTCTCTTCGACCTCCTATGGTCGAAATGGGGTCCAGTTGATCGGGAGGGGTGTGGCGTACCGCAAAACAAAGAAAACGGGGGTCCTGTTCATTCTAAGAAAAGTATCGGTTTCATCGTAATTGCACCCTAGACCCCCACAGTTGTATGTAGCAAGTCACCACCATGCCTTGCCAATCTACATCTTTGACTCCCACATCCGATTGTGTACCCCCACATGCAACCTAGGAAGTGCCTCAAGGAAGAAGCTCAATCATTGCTTCATTGTCGCCTGGTCTGCCGACGAATCGAACCTAGGGTTCAACCTAGCTAGTGCTCGAGGAGGAACACCTTGAAGGAGGTAACACCGCCATCATTGTTGGTCGAACAACTGCAATTTCTTCAGCCAGGCTACAACGGAACATTTTTACCCTGCCTTCGATCGGCCTTTCTTGTTGGCTCTCTTCATCGGCAACTAACATCTCACCCTACTCCTTCTTATACAAGGAATGATAGAAATACAAATAAGATGCACATGAGTTATACGTCATCCAGGAGCAGTGTATTGCCTTCTTCTACATGATAGAGCAGAATGCTATGTGCTCTCTTCCTATCTGCACATCTCACTAATAACTCTTATGCTGAAATTCTTACCCGACAAATTACGCAAAATGGTTGCAGCTAAAATTGCTACTATTCATCCACCATCTCCTACCTCGCTCCAGCCTCCATGGGCTTTTGTTCATCCATTGTCGACCTCTGTCATGGGAAACCACCGCCACCTATGGGACCAGAGGGCCCCTTGCTGGTTCGCTAGGGGGGACGTCGCATTACACAAAGAGTAGACAAGCATGGGGCAGCATGCAGAGATCACATAGGCAATTTTACCCAGCTTCGGGCCGTCGCGAGGCGTAAAACCCTACTCCTGCTTTGGTGGATTGATGGCAGAAGGGTGGTGGTGGAGCATGGTACACTTTCCCGGCAGGGGTGGCAGTGGCTACGTGCATATGGGTGTGTGAGTTATCCAACCTTCTAACCCTTTCTACGGTTGCATTGGGCCTCCTTTTATAGATTAAGGCGTTACCACAATGACAAAGTAGTCATTATACACTGATAACATATTAAACAGTCCTATCATGCCTAACTCTACAGGCTGACAGGGTGCATTAAATGCACCGCTTAACATCACATCATTGGGTGCCTAGAAAGCCTTGCCGGGCTATCTCGCTAGCTCCATGCCTGCTCTCTTGATACGTCGTTGGATGGGTGTCATATGTAGGCATTTCTTGTAGAAAGATGCTGCCATGTGGTGAATGGCTCCCATTTAGTCACTTCGCGGCCTTACACCGCACTGATTGACGACGTGGGTCGTGGCAGAGTGGTTGGGTGATGTGGTTTTGCCTTCGCCAGTTCTGGCAGGCCCTGCCGGGACATCTTGGCCGCCTTCTTCCGGGGGTGGCCTTGTCCTTGTCGAGCTCGCCTGCCCGGCAAGGGAGGCTTTTCTCCTGGTGACACATTGCTTCTTTGGTTTGATCTTGGTCCTCTTGCATGTTGGTCCTTCAATGATCTCGATCTTTGTACTCTTACTTGGGTGGGTGGCTCAATCCTGTTCCCGTTCCTGTACACAGTCTAGCAACTGACTCAGGGTTTGTTGCACTGACAGAAGCCCCCGAGCCTGCCCCGAACGCGCTGAAGGGCGTCGTTGGAGTAGGGCCTAATAAGTGCACATGCGAGGGTGCTGAATAGGATGGCCTCTTGATGTCTTCTTTGCTTCTTCATTAATCTTGAGCTTGGGTCAGTTTCCGATTCCCCGCGCGTCATGTAAAGCCAATGGTGGTGGGGTCGCCCTGGTAATGGCCCGTGAATGACTTTAACGCACGGGATAGAAACTGCCAATTCACTCTTCCCACCACACCCTTATCCTTAGCCACGTATGCGGCATCCATCGCGCGGGGTAGGTAACAGAGGCGCGTGCTGCAAGAGAGCATCAAGGCGATGCCCGATCTTCTTGAATTGGCAGAGGAGGACGGTGGTTGCTCGTTGAGGGAGCGGCTCCCCTCGCCGGCCTGCCTATAAAAGGAGAGGCGGAGAGAGGGCAGAGTCATTCATCCTTACGCTCGCCCTCCTATGCTTTCTGCTTCTTGTTGGTTATGCTGAAGAGAAGAGCCTGGGGCCAGGCTTTGGGCTTCATTCTGAGGCCTTTCCTAGATCCGAAAGGGGTACTCGGGTAGCGTGGCGACAACATCAGAAGGGGCGACTCCGGCGTGCTCGCCGCAGGGCCTCCCATAGCCTTGACTTCAGTGGGAGGGGATGCGAACGACACCATGTCGAGGCCCATAGTGGGTATGGCGCATGGTAGTCGATCGCTCCCTATTCTTCTTCCCTTCGTGGCGCTGGGGAGGAGTCATGGAACAGGGTCGCTGCTAGCAAAGGCGAATCTGAATCCTCCTGGGCGCCGTCATCTTGCCGTGTAGGAGGGCTCTTTGCTCCCATACTCGTCTTTAGGGCGTGCGATGACTTCTAATGTCAGGGCTGCTGGGGTGACCATGCTCTCTGTGGGATGACCCAGACAGTATGGTGTTCGACATGACAACCACGCCGAGGTCTTCGGGTGGTTGTGATGCGAACGGCAGCGACAACCCATGACACACCAAGAACGGGGGCGACCGTTCTGACAAATCGTGTTTGCCGATGCCTCCATGTCCCTCATCCGGTCCTCCGGCAGCGTCACCATCCACGGCTTCCCTCCGGTTTCTTCCTCCTTGTCGAGGAGTG
>NC_041390.1:379257680-379329469 GCF_002162155.2 Triticum dicoccoides | reverse complement strand
GAATCCCAGCTGGGTCCGCCACCGGCCTCCTCGACCTCTTCTTGAAGGATATGGATAGGGGCAATGGCATCACGCGACACTTATTTTTTTCAATATTAAATCTGTAGGCACTTGCCAAATTTTAATTCAAATAATGTAATCTCTCAAGACCATGTTTGTGTTCTGTAATACATGTACTTGTATTATCAACATATTAATGAAAAGGATGAACATTGCCGGGAGCCCATGCATGTATATGTCCATACAGAGGTGGGATGCCTCTTTAATGTAAATAAACAAGTTTTCCCTGGCAGGCCACCCTGCCGGTACCCTTTTACTTGTCGGAGAACTGTGTCTACTAGGAAAAATATAAAGGGAGCAGCCCCCCGCCAACTTCCTTTTACCAAAGGCCACTGCGACCATCCTGACCAAAGCAACATTCGAGTCAAGGATGGGAGAACCTATGTCTCAAAAGAGTGGTGAGGTTTTCCTATGGACAAGTTATAGCTTACAGAACACTAATGGACAAGAGGTAGAACTTATCTGTTTGGCTTGCCAGAGATCGCAGCGCCGGGCTATCTTCTCAACTCCTTGTTAAAGACAAGTTCACGGTAGGAACCTGTAGCTTCATGCAGATGAGAATGAATGCATGATGCAATCCTATCTATATGCATAGGCAAATTCTTATGCAATGCTCGGGAATGCTCATGCATGCATGCAACTTGGTCGGGCACCCCCCAGCGCTTCGTTTATCTTCTCTTGCATAGGGTCATCGCCCTAGCTTTGTACAAGGGGTTACAAGCAACTGAGGCAAGTCCTGTACAAAAGGGTGGCTGCCGGGCAGGGCCTGACAGCCGCGCCTTACAGGTAGAACTGCCTCAATATTCCATGTGTTTTGCAATTGAATGCCATCTCTGGTCTCCAGACGGAATGCGACAGGTCTGATGACTCTTACTACCCGGTAAGGGCCTTCCCACTTCGGCGTCAACTTGTTTGAACCCTTTGCGGACTGAACGCGCCTAAGGACAAGGCCGCCTTCCCCAAAACACCAGGCATGAACCCTGCGACTATGATAGCGACACATGGCTTGCTGCTAGCATGCAGCACGCGTAGCAGCCCGGAGACGGTTCTCCTTGAGTAGCACAGCATCGTCACGCCGGTGCTAATCTTGCACTATTTCATCGTAGGCAAGCATTCAAGGCGACCGGTAAATGAGTTTTGTGGGGATAACTGCTTCTGCCCTGTAGACCAGGAAGAAAGGAGTCTGCCCGGTAGCCTGGTTTGGTGTTGTTCTAAGGGACCATAGAACTACCGATAGCTCATCGATCCACCGCCTGTCGTGCTTCTGCACCATATCAAAGGTTCTTGTCTTGAGTCCACACAGCACTTCAGCGTTCTTCCTCTTAGCTTGTCCATTGCTCCGGGGATGTGCAATAGAGGCAAATGAGATCTTGCATCCAAGGGTATGAACATATTGCATGAAGGCACGGCTCATCAACTGAGTGCCGTTGTCGGTAATGATCCTTGCTGGAACTCCAAAACAGCACACCAATTCTTTCAAGAATTTGATAGCTGAGTGGGCAATCACCTTTCTCATGGTAGTCACTTCTGGCCACTTTGTAAACTTGTCGATAGCAATGAATAAGAATTCAGATCCCCATACTACTCGTGGGAAGGGGCCGAGGATATCGAGCCCCCAGAACGAAAATGGCCTTGATAGAGGGATTGTCTGAAGAGCTTGGGCAGGCAGGTGGGTTTTCTTGGAATGGAACTAGTAGGCTTCACACTTGGTGACTAGCTCGACCGCATCTTGGAGGGCTATGGGCCAATATAATCCTTGCCGGAATGCTTTCCCAACTAATGCCTTGATCCAATGTGGGAGCCGCACATGCCTTTGTGTATTTCAGCCAGCAGTTCCTTTCCTTCCGGCAGATGCACTTCATTTTCACACCATTGGGCCTCCTTCTAAATAGTGTCATCGACAAAATGATACGTACTGGCCCTTCGGGCTACTGTTTCAGCATCATCTTGGTCACCGGGAAGCTCTCCGGTTTGGAGGAAGTGGACTATGTGGCTTTCCCAAGTTGGAGCCTTGGGCTCGGCAAAGAGGACTAGCGGCACCTCCTCTGTTGTGGGAGCACATGCCTCATTTGTGGGCTCCATGGGCCTGACTGGAGGGTGTGGTCCGGCAGGTGGCGAGGAGTTGTTGCTGGCAGGGTCTTTGCTAGGAGCGGACGGCTCTACTGGGACAGGCTTACCAGAGACCAACTTTGTCCTTTTCCTGGTCATTATTGCTGGGGATACAGAGGGCTGAGTAACATGGAGAACAAAAGTCCCTGGTTCCACAGGAAGCTTCTGCGCATCACACTTTGACATATGATCAGCTATGCTATTTTCCACAAGGGTTATGTGCTCTGTTTGCAATACATCAAAGTGTTCCTCCAATCTCCTCACTTCCTCGATGTATGCCTCCATTAATGGGCTTTGGTAATCCCAGTTGACTTGTTTCACCATAAGATGTGAATCTCCTCTAATGATCAACTTCTTAATTCCCAATTTTGCGGCAATCCTGAGCCCGGCATGGAGCCCTTCATACTCTGTTGTATTGTTGGTTGCCTCTTCCCGGGCAAAGTGCATCTGGACGACGTACTTTAGGTGCTCCCCAAAGGGGGCGACAAGAAGCACGCCAACTCCTGCACCTTGCAGGGAAAAGGCACCATCTAAATACATAATCCATTCTTGGGTCGATTCCTTGCCGGGGATAACTTTCTCTAGTACTTCCTCATCAGGGGTTGGCGTCCATTCTACAATAAACTCTGCCAATGCCCTGCTCTAGGTTGTTGTTGTGCTCTCAAACTTCAAACCAAAACTGGATAACTCCAAAGCCCACTCCACTATTCTGTCGGAAGCCTCAAGGTCTCAAACTATCCTTTGTAATGGGAAACGAGTGACAACCATGATATCATGGGCTTGGGAGTAGTGGCGCAGTTTCCTTGAGGCCATAATGAGACCAAAGATCAACTTTTGCACGCCAGAGTACCTCGATCTAGCCCCCTGTAACAAGGAGCTGACGAAGCATACTAGGCGCTGTACCACTTTCTTCCTTGCCGTGTCCTTGGGGTTGCCCTCGCTGCCATGCTCATTGTTGTCTTGATCCGTCTCTGGCTCTGCCGGTCCATGCCCACTCTCTGCTTCATCCACTTCTCGCTGCGCTACCAAGGTTGCGCTAACCACTTGGTTGGTTGTCGCTAAGTATATCAGCAATGACTCTTGTGGCTTGGGAGCAACCAAGGTGGGCACAGAGGACAAGTAGGCCTTCCACTCTTGTAAAGCTACATCTGCTTCCGGAGTCCACTTCATGGGCCCTGCCTTCTTCAAAATTTTGAAGAACGTTAGGGCGCGCTTTGCAAACTTAGAGATGAATCTGCTTAGAGCGACAACGCACCCTGTCAGAAGCCTCACATCCTTGACTATCCTTGGTGCTTGGATCTACTCAACGGCTTTATTCTTGTCAGGGTTGGCCTCGATCCCTTGATGGGACACAAAGAACCCAAGCAGCATGCTGGAGGGAATGCCAAACACACACTTCTCCGGGGTGAGCTTCAAGTTGATCATGCACAGATTAGCAAATGTCTCCTCCAAATCCTGAATAAGGGTGGCTCTATATTTGGTCTTAATCACAATATCATCCATATAAGCTTCAATTTCTCTGTGCAGCTATGGCTCGAAACCAATCTGGACTGCCCTTGCAAAAGTGGACCCGACACTCTTCAACCCGAATGGCATGTTGAAAAAAATAGTATGTACCACATGGAGTGATGAACGATGTCTTCTCTTCATCTTCTTTGGATATGAAGATCTAATGATACCCATGATATGCATCCATAAAGGAGAGCAAATCACAGCCTGAAGTGGAATCCACAATCTGATCGATGCGCGGCAAGGGAAACGGGTCCTTCGGGCAAGCTTTGTCGAGATCTGTGAAATCTATGCAAAGCCTCCACTTCCAGTTAGCGTTCCGGACTACCACTGGATTTTCCAACTATGTGGGATGTAGCACTCCTCTGACCAAACTAACCGCTTCAAGTTACTTGATCTCTTCCGTAATGAACAACTGCCTTTCCAAGGGCTGCTTCCTGACTTTCGCTTGATAGCTCGGGTGTGTGGGAAGACAACAAGGTGGTTCACAATTACCTCCCTAGGAAAACCAGGGATATCAGATGGTTGCCAGGAAAACGCATGGATATTCGCCTATAGGAAGGCAACGAGCGAGCTTTCCTTTTTGTCATCGACGGTGGTGCTGATAGAAAAAGTACCATCAATGCTAGCCAGCCCTGCTGGGACCTTCTGCACTTCGGGCGCAGTGACCTTGGATCTCTTGCTGTTGGAACTCTATGGCAAGTCATCGACAGGCGCAGTGCACTCCGAAGAGGTAAGCTTCCCGGATTCCTTGCCAGCGTCCTTACTACTTCTTCTTTCCTCTCTCCTCAACAGGAACTCCTACTGCCACTGCCTCTACCGCAACTGTGTCCCGATACATCTTGTCTATGCAAATGATTGCACCCTTCTTGTCTGATGGGATGGTAAGGGATCCCATTGTCCTTGGCATCTTCAAGGTGTTATAGGCATAGTGGGATGCCGCCATGAATTTAGCCAGGGCTGGGTGTCCAAGAATCCCATTGTACAGCAGGGGGAGGTCAACCACATCAAACACAATCTTCTCGGTCCGGTAGTTCAGCTCTCCCCAAACGTAATCGACAATGTGATCTTTCCCTTAGGATGACTCCTGCGGGGATTAACTCCATGCAACGTGCTGGTAACCTCTAGCTCTTCCTCTGCTATCTGAAGCTTGCTGATGATTGCCGAGGAGATCAGATTTAACCCGCTGTCCACCAACATCTTTGTGACCTTGAGGTTGCGAATTGTTGGAGTGACCAACAACTACAAACCCCCTACCGTAGTGGTATGGTTGGGGTGATCCTCTTCGTTAAAGATGATGGGCGTGCGCGACCATTTGAGCGGCTTCCGGGCCTCTGGCGTTGGTTCCACAACATTGACTTCCCATGCCCACCGTTTGAGCTGGCGGTGAGAGGTGTGCAAAGATGCACCCCCGTCAATGAATAGGGCATCACTGGTTTCCTCTTCATCCCCTCCATCACTCTCTTCCTCATAGGCTTTATTCTCTCGACCTTTGGCGGGTTTTCCTTGGTTCCGAATGGGTTTGCCGAGGGGATTTACTTCACCGCCTCGGCCCTTACCTCCAGCAACCTTCTGACCCTTTTCCTTTTCAAACTTCTCATACTCTACTCTCTGTCTCTTCACAAGTTGCTCAACCTGATAACACTTTGGAAGGTCGTGGCCTTTGGTCCGGTGAATCTTGCAGTACGGCCCATCAGCTTTACCGACTTTCTTGGCAGCTGCGGCTTCCTGGCAGTCAGTGCACACGGCAGCTTCCTTGCCGGGGACCTCAGCTTTGGCTTTCTTGCCGGTACTAGGTGTACCCGATCAATCAACAGTCATTACTACCTTGTCGTTCCGCTTCTTTCTCTTCTTCTGACTGGTTGATTCATCACCATCCTTTGAATCGACATTGGTGCAATCTCCCTCTCTGGGCAACTTCCTTCCCTCCTCCATCCGAGCACGCTTATCCACCAAGGTGTAAAGCCCTTCACAGTCTTGGGCAACCACATGTTCATCTTGGAACGGATCCGGTGGTTGCACACATTACACTGGAAGCCAGTTGTGATGATATTTGGGATGTTCCTATGAACCTTGTTGAATCTCCATAAATACTCACAGAGGGTTTGTCCTTCCTTCTTTTGGAGAAGCTGCAAGTCGCTGGGCCTACCTGGATCTTGATGGCCACCGGTGAAGGCACCAATGAACTGATGGCACAGGTTAGCCCACGACGAAATGGAGTTCTCCGGAAGGTGCATGAGCTAAGACCTCACACTAGACTTGAGAGCGAACGGAAAGTAGTTGGCAAGCACCTTCTCAACTCTTCCCCCGGCAGCCTGAACAGTGATGTTGCACATGCGCAGAAACTTTGTCGGGTTCAGCCTCCCATCGTACTTCTCAGGCATCTCTGGCATGAACGAGCGAATGGACGGCCAACGGACTTGCTGCAGCTCACGAGTAAAGGCAGGGCAGCCAACCTCAAAAGGTAGGCACCCGCCAATACCGAGTGCGGGCTTGTCGACGTCGAGGCCGTCGCACCCATCGGTCCGGCAGTGGTCGTCGCCGCATTGCTCAATAACAACACGCGTGTCTCCCCTCTGCCTATCCTCCGTGGCTCGTCGTCAGCCTGGACGTGCTCGAGGGTCAGAGGAGTCCATCGAGACGTCGTCATGTTCCTGGTTCTGCAGGGCTCGCGCTGGCTGCCATGGCAGAGACTGCACCATGGGGGTAGCCCCTTCCGGACGGCCAGCAGCACAAGCCATTGTTGTCGCTTGGGGAGGCCATGGAGGACTAGCCCTCTACGAGCCACCAGCCTCGGCAAAACATAGAAGACTATTGATGGTGGCGTGACATTCATCCATCTGCTAGGCCGCTAGTGGAAACCTCAGCAGCAGCTGAGCCCGCGCCATGGCCTCCGAGGTTGTACTTGGCATTGGTGATGATGAAGTAGACCGCAACGTCACTAGGCTCCTGACGGTGCCGGCGGTGGCAGCATCGTACCACCGCTGTTGTGGAGTGGCCACCTGGATGGCAGGGTGGCGCCGTGAAGGCGCTCGAGGGCCAGTGGCTCCGTCGGGCGTAGCTACTTGGTCGACCCGCCATGAGGGAGGCGCACGCGCTGCAGTCGCTCTCGTGGTGGGGGCGGCCGGAGGGCGGCGATTTGCCCCGGACCGAGCACCATTGCTACAGTTGTGCCCTTCGACGAGAGGAGGGAGCGCGGATGGAGTAACCCCGTCACCCGTGCCTTGTGTAGTATGGCCATCGAGGCGATGCTGATGCTATTCTCCTCTTATATTTCCCGCTACAGTGTTGGCCGCGGGGGAAGTGGTGATGGTGGCGCCTAGTCCGACCACGTCCCCAACAGCATCCATGTCCTCGCGTGCCTACGCGTCCCCCACATCATTGGAGGCCATGGGGGCGGAGTCTTCAAGGAGAATGCGTGATACGTCTCCATCGTATCTACTTTTCCAAACACTTTTTCCCTTGTTTTGGACTCTAACTTGCATGATTTGAATGGAACTAACCCGGACTAACGCTGTTTTCAGCAAAATTACCATGGTGTTATTTATGTGCAGAAACAAAAGTTCTCGGAATGACCTGAAACTTCATGGAACATCGTTTTGGAAATAATAAAAAATCCTTGGAAAATATGAAGACCAGGGGCCCACCACCTGTCCATGAGGGTGGGGGCGCGCCCCTATCCACGAGGGTGGGGGGCGCGCCAGCCCCCCTAGGGCGCACCCCCCTACCTCGTGGGCCCACTGGAGCTCCTCCGACCTCAACTCCAACTCTATATATTTGGTTTCCGGGGAGAAAAAAATCATGGAGAAGAAATCATCGTGTTTTACGATACGGGGCCGCCGCCAAGCGCTAAAACCACTCGGGAGGGCTGATCTTCAGTCCGTTCGGGGCTCCGGAGAGGGGAATCCATCGCCATCTTCATCATCAACCATACTCCATCACCAATTTCATGATGCTCACCGCCGTGCGTGAGTAATTCCATCGTAGGCTTGCTAGACGGTGATGGGTTGGATGAGATCTATCATGTAATCGAGTTAGTTTTGTTAGGGTTTGATCACTAGTATCCACTATGTTCTGAGATTGATGTTGCTATGACTTTGCTATGCTTAATGCTTGTCACTAGGGCCCGAGTGACATGATTTCAGATCTGAACCTATTATGTTTTCATAAATATATGAGAGTTCTTGATCCTATCTTGCAAGTCTATAGTCACTTAGTATGTGTTATGATCCGTTAACCACGAAGTGACAATAGTAGGGATACTTACCGGTGATGACCATAGTTTGAGGAGTTCATGTATTCACTATGTGCTAATGCTTTGTTCCGGTACTCTATTAAAAGGAGGCCTTAATATCCCTTAGTTTCCATTAGGACCCCGCTGCCACGGGAGGGTAGGACAAACGATGTCATGCAAGTTCTTTTCCATAAGCACGTATGACTATATTCGGAATACATGCCTACATTACATTGAAGAATTGGAGCTAGTTCTGTGTCACCCTATGTTATGATTGTTACATGATGAATCGCATCTGGCATAATTCTCCATCACTAATCCATTGCCTATGAGCTTTCCATATATTGTTCTTCTCTTATTTACTTTTCCGTTTCTATTGCTATCACCACTACAAAATACCAAAAAACATTACTTTTGCTACAGTTACCTTTTGCTACCGCTACCACTACTATCATATTACTTTGCTACTAAACACTTTGCTGCACATACTAAGTTTCCAGGTGTGGTTGAATTGACAACTCAGCTGCTAATACTTGATAATATTCTTTGGCTCCCCTTGTGTTGAATCAATAAATTTGGGTTGAATACTCTACCCTTGAAAACTGTTGCGATCGCCTATACTTGTGGGTTATCAAGACTATTTTCTGGCGCCGTTGCCAGGGAGCATAGCTCTATTCTTTGAGTCACCTGAGATTTATATCTGCTTATCATTATGAAGAACTTGAGAGATCCAAAAACCAAGATTTATCCCTCAACTACGGAGGGAGGTAAGGAACTGCGCTCTAGCTCTGCACTTGATTCACCTTCTGTTTTGAGTAAGCTTGCGACACCTAAACCTGCTTCTTCTATTCGATCTGATATGTCGCATGTTATTGATGATGCCACTTCTGCTATGCACGATACTTATGATGAAACTACTTCTATGCTTGATACTATTGTGCCACATGGTGAATTTCTTGATGAACAACTTGCTAGGATTAGAGAGAATGAAAATATTAAAGTGATGATGAACACTCACCTGTTATTCCTGAGGGTTATGTTTTTGAAAAAGAAGCTGCTTTAGCTATTTTAGCTTGCAAACATAGATACGAACTCAAGAGGTTATTAGCTAAATGGAATAAGCAATCTCTTAATGCTGGGATGAAACCTAACCCTGGTTTGGCTACTTCACCTATCTTTGTTACTGATAAGGATTATGAATTCTCTATTGATCCTGATATAATTAATTTGGTTGAATCTGATCCTTTTCATGGTTATGAATTTGAAACTGTTGTGGCACATCTTACTAAATTAAATGATATAGCCACCCTATTCACTAATGATGAGAGAACTCACTACTTTTATATCCTTAAAATATTTTCGTTCTCATTAAAGGGTGATGCTAAGATATGGTTTAATTCTCTTGATCCTGGTTGTGTGTGTAGTCCCCAGGATATGATTTATTACTTATTTGCTAAATATTTCCCTGCTCATATGAAACAAGCTTCCTTTAGGGATATATATAATTTTGTGAAAATTAAGGGATATATATACAAGCTTGGGGGAGGCTTCTCAAGTTACTTAATGCTTTGCCTGATCATCCTCTTAAGAAAAATGAAATACTTGATATCTTTTATAATGTACTAACCGATGCTTCCAGAGATTACCTGGATAGTTGTGATGTTTCTATTTTCAGGGAAAGAACACCGGATGAAGCTGAAATTCCATTGAATAATATGTTGACAAATGAAAATAATTGGACACTTCCTGAGCCTATTCCTAAACCAACTCTGAAGAAGAGGGGTGTTCTATTTCTCAGTCCTGAAGATATGCAAGAGGCAAAGAAATTTATGAAAGAAAAAGGTATTAAAGCTAAAGATGTTAAGAATTTACCTCCTATTGAAGAAATACACAGTCTTAATTTACCGCATGTTGGAGAAACATATGATCTTAATCCATTACCTATTGAAGAAACTCATGGTCTTGATAAGCCGACACAGGTAGTAAAGGTAAATTCTCTTTACATATGTGATAAAGATGAAATCCCATTTACTAAGTTTGCTAGCCCATGCTTAAATGAGTTTGATAAATTTATGGTTAAGCAAGAAGACTTCAATGCTTATTTTGGTAGACAATTGAAATACAACTCCAATATGCTTGAACACTTGGGTGATTATATGGATAATGTCAAAGGTGAACTTAAACTTATTAGTAAACATGCTTCTATGGTTACCACTCAAGTACAACAAGTACTTAAAGCTCAAAATGATTTGCTCAATGAATTGAATTGTAAGAATAATGATTATGTTGCTAGAGTGGCTACTAGAACTGGTAGAATGACTCAGGAACCTTTGTATCCTGAAGGCCATCCTAAGAGAATTGAGCAAGATTCTCAGAGAAATAATATATATGCACCTAGTCTTTCAAAAAGGAAGAAAAAGAGAAATGATAGGACTTTGCATGCTTCTAATGAACCTATTGCTGAAACACCTGAGAATCCAAATGATGTTTCTATTTCTGAAGCTGAAACACAACCTAGTAATGAACCTGAAACTAGTGATAATGTTAATGATAATGTTCATGATGATGTTGAACCTATTAATGATAATGATATAGAAATTGAACCTGCTGTTGATCTTGATAACCCACAATCAAAGAATCAACATTATGATAAGAAAGACTTTGTTGCTAGGAAACATGGTAAAGAAAGAGAACCATGGGTTCAGAAACCCATGCTTTTTCCTCCCAAACCATCCAAGAAAAAGGATGATGACGATTTTGAGCGCTTTGGTGAAATGATTAGACCAATATTTTTGCGTATGCGATTGACTGATATGCTCAAAATAAATCCTTATGCTAAGTACATGAAAGAAATTGTTACTAATAAAAGAAAGATACCGGAAGCTGAAATTTACACCATGCTTGCTAATTATACTTTTAAGGGTGGAATACCAAAGAAACTTGGAGATCCAGGAGTACCCACTATACCATGCTCCATTAAAAGAAACTATGTTAAAACTGCTTTATGTGATCTTGGAGCCAGTGTTAGTGTTATGCCTCTTTCTTTATATCGTAGACTTGATTTGAATAAGTTGACACCTACTGAAATATCTTTGCAAATGGCTGATAAATCAACTGCTATACCTTTCGGTATTTGTGAGGACGTGCCTGTTGTAGTTGCAAACGTTACTATTTTAACGGACTTTGTTATTCTCTATATTCCCGAGGAAGATAGTATGTTTATTATTCTTAGAAGATTCTTTTTGAATGCTGCAGGGGCTGTTATTGATTGCACTAAAGGCAATGTCACTTTTCATGTTAATGGTAATGAGCATACAGTACACTTTCCGAGGAAACAACCTCAAGTTCATAGTATCAACTCTATTGGAAAAATTCCATCGATTGTATTTGGAGGTTTTGAATTTCCTCTTCCTACTGTCAAGAAGAAATATGATATTCTTATTGTTGGGGATGTGCATACCCCCGTTGAGGTAACATAGTGTTATTCAAAATTTCTCCGGTTCCATGTTATTCGGAATGAGTTCGTACACAAGACTTGATCAACCTTGTTAGTGGATTCCTTTTGATGATCATGAGATGGATGAAACTAGAAGGCACAACCTTCTATACCCTCCTTTTACTTTCTGTTATTTATAATAAATAAAATAAAAATAAGTATTTTTCTGTCCGTTATCTGATTATCCGTGCAATATAAAAATACCCCGAAAATAAAAGTTCTCCAAATGCCCTAAAATTTAAATATGATTTTTTCTAGAATGTTTGAGAATATCTGGCATTGAGAACACAGTAGGAGGAGCTGGCACCTCGCCACGAGGGTCAGGGGTGCGCCCTACCCCCCTGGGCGCGCCCCCTGCCTCGTGGGCCCACGGTGGCCCTCCTCCACTTATCCTTTAACCCACACACTCCTTCTTCCTCCCACAAAGACGAATATCCAGTTCATACCCGAGTCCAAGCTCATTTTGCTGCCATTTTCGATCTCCTTGCTCGAAGCACCTCTCACAAAACTGCTTGGGGGGGATTGTTCCTTGGTATGTGACTCCTTCACTGGTCCAATTAGTTTTTGTTCTAGTGCTTTATTCATTGCAAATTTTTGCTGCTTAGGTGACCCTGTTCTTGAGCTTGCATGTCAAATTTATATGGTCAAAGGTAGTTTTGATGCATGATATAGGCTCTATGCACTTGTAGGAGTATTTGCTATCAATATTATTGAGTTTGGTTAACTTTTATTTTGAAGTTACTAAAAATTTCAGAAATATTTCAGAGGAAGAAATATGCTTAGGAAAATGTACCAAGGTGGTTCTTCAAGGAAGCAAGGACGCAGGCTTGCAATGCGTGATGCTGATGATGAGCCACCAAGAAACACTCCAGTGCGTCCTTGTGAATGGCCTTCGGAAAATTTTATGGATCGAGCGGGAATTAAGGAAGAATTTAACGCATATTTGAGTAGCACTGATCTTGTGAGCTTCGAGGAAGAAAAGTGCAGCCAGTATCACTATCTCACTAGTTCCTTTGTGAGGAGGTTTGAATTTTCATCTTCACGTAATTCTCCAACTGTCATGTTTGATCTTTATGAAAATTCTTACACTATGGACTTAGAGGATTTTAGCACTGCTTGCAAAATTCCGCAATGGGGTAGTATGAGGGAACCTCGCAAATCTGAATTTAGAGATTTTCTTGCTAGTATAACTGTGGGGGAATCTAGAGATATAACACAAGCTACTATAGGGTGCATTCACTTTCCTGCTATACTTTATTTTGCTCTCTTCATAGGTAGATTCATTAATGGTAAAGATGAGGCATGTCACATGTGTGTCCCCGACCTCAGTATTCTTAGGAGTGCTGTGTTAGGAGATAAATCTTATAATTTGGGAGCCATTGTTGCACGTAGGTTGCATCTTAATAGGTTTAATGGAGATTTCTTTGGTGGAATTTATGCAATCCGCATAGCTAATTTTCTTGGTATAGCCATAGGTGAAGATGATATTGAGTTGCCTCCTGCTTATTTGGATTATGATGCTATGGTTCACCACCAGTTTGTCGAGAGGAATGAATCACCTCTCTAATATCGCTTAATCTTTGACAGACGTCGTGTTGTCCGTATTACTCTGCCTGCTCCTGCCTTCTTTGATTATCAGGCAAAAGGAAGCTATGTTATCACCAAAGAGGAGGCAGATGAGTACGAGAGGAGGGCGGAGGCCGCTCGTCGCCACACTGCAGCTCAGGAGGCAATAGCCGCTGCATCTCAGTACGACCCCAACTATTATTATGGATATCCGCCAGGCCAGCCGTGGCCATAGACCAACTTAGGCCAAAAGCCTAAGCTTGTGGGAGTACATATTTCTCACCGACATTATATTCATGTTCACACACTCATTGCTAGATGTCGGTGCTCATAGTTTTTCATTGTATCATCCATGCTAGTTTATTTCCCTTTTTGATGCTTTCTTCTTGTGTGTTTAATAAACCTTAAGAAAAACCAAAAAAAAATAGTTGTACCTTTTAATTAGTTTAATTTCCATGCTTGTAGTAGTAATTAAAAAGAAAACCCAAAAATATTTCCTGTTCTTCTTTAGCTTGTTGGGAGCTTTCCCGTGTGAATAATTTTATTTCTTTTCTTTTCTTTGGGGGTCAATAGGAGATGACCATGATTAAATTGTTGAAGTGGCTCTTATATGCATTATTGTTGATCTGACAAAAGAACCCATATTGCCTTGTCTTCTCCTGTTTATAGAATGCTTGCAGATTCCAGCTTAGTCCAATGCACGTGCACTATTATTATTATTATTCACACTATTCGGTCATGCAAGTGAAAGGCAATTAGGACGATATATGATGGACTGACTGAGATCAGAAAAGCTGGTATGAACTCGACCTCTCTTGTTTTTGTAAATATGATTAGTTCATCATTCCTGATTCAGCCTATTATGAATAAACATGTTTGCGATGACAACTAGAGATCATAGTTTCTTGTGCCATGCTTGGTTAGCTATGAGCTTATAATGGTTTAAATTGCGTGCCAACATGCTATTAAAATGGTTGTGATGTGGTATGATAGGGTGGTATCCACCTCTGAATGATTTAAGTGACTTGACTTGGCGCATGTTCACGCATGTAGTTGAAACAAAATCAACATAGCCTTCACGATATTTATGTTCATGGTGGATTATATCCTACTCATGCTTCCATTCGGTGTTGATTAATTTTAATGCATGTTCATGAATGTTGTCGCTCTCTGGTTGGTCACTTCCCAGTCTTTTGCTAGCCTTCACCTGTACTAAGAGGGAATACTGCTTGTGCATCCAATCCCTTAAACCCCAAAGTTATTCCATAAGAGTCCACCATATCTACCTATATATGGTATTGACCTGCCGTTCCAAGTAAATTTGTATGTGCCAAACTCTAAAGCTTCAAATAAATATCATGTTTTGTATGCTCGAATAGCTCATGTATCAACTAGGGTTGTCCGTATCTTCCATGTTAGGAGGGTTATTCTCAAGAGGAGTGGACTCCGCTCCTCACTAATGAGAAAGTGGCTGGTCACCGGGATGCCCAGTCCCATGCTTTATGCAAATAAAATCAAAATAATTGCAAACAAAACTCCCCCTGGGACTCTTGTTAGTTGGAGGCACTCATTGTTTCGAGCAAGCCATGGATTGATGCTTGTTGGTGGAGGGGGAGTATAAACTTTACCATTCTGTTTGGGAAGCGCCTATAATGTGTGTAGCATGGAAGATATTGCCATCTCTTGGTTGTTATGTTGACAATGAAAGTATACCGCTCAAAATATTATTTACCTCTATTTCAAAATCGAGCTCTGGAACCTCTACAAATCCTTGATTAGCTCTGCGAAGGGCCTATCTATTTACTTTCATGTTGAGTCATCATCCTCTTCTTAAAAAGCTCCAGTTGGAGAGCACCGCTGTCATTTGCATTCATTACTATTAGTTTACATTGAGTATGACTTGACTGGATCTCTTTTACCCTGAATTACAATGTCTAGTCAGTCCTTGATCTTTAAAGGTGCTCTGCATTTATGTTTTGCGGTCTTAGAAAGGGCTAGCGAGATACCATCTTGTTATATCATATTATGATTGTTTTGAGGAAGTGTTGTCATCCAAGATTTATTATTATTGCTCGCTAGTTGATTATGCCATTGATATGAGTAAACTTGAGACCTAAGCGTTATTGTGAATGTGGTTAGTCATAATCTTTGCTGAAAACTTGAATGTTGGCTTTACATATTTACAACAGCAAGAGCAAAGAGAGTTTGTAAAAGGTTTTCTTTATCACTTTCAGTTTATCAACTGAATTGCTTGAGGACAAGCAAAGGTTTAAGCTTGGGGGAGTTGATACGTCTCTGTCGTATCTACTTTTCCAAGCACATATGACTATATTCGGAATACATGCCTACATTACATTGAGGAATTGGAGCTAGTTCTGTGTCACCCTATGTTATGATTGTTACATGATGAACCGCATCCAGCATAATTCTCCATCACTGATCCATTGCCTACGAGGTTTCCATATATTGTTCTTCGCTTATTTACTTTTCCGTTGATATTGCTATCATCACTACAAAATACCAAAAACATTACTTTTGCTACCGTTACCTTTTGCTACCGCTACCACTACTATCATATTACTTTGCTACTAAACACTTTGCTCCAGATACTAAGTTTCCAGGTGTGGTTGAATTGACAACTCAACTGCTAATTCTTTGGCTTCCCTTGTGTCGAATCAATAAATTTGGGTTGAATACTCTACCCTTGAAAACTGTTGCGATCCCCTATACTTGTGGGTTATTAATGGGTGAGATGAAGAACTGAATTTCTTCTTGGGCTCCATGGTCGATGGCGCCGTCGAAGGTGAAGACGGTGATGAAGATGACGCGCTGCTCACACCTTCAGGTTCGGGTAAGCGATCCCCCTACCTGGCACGCCAAAGATGCCATGGGAAACCAAGACCACCTATGGGACTAGAGGGCCCCTTCCGGGATCGGCAGGAGGGATGTAGCGTTGCACAAAAATGAGACAAGCGTGGGCCAACACGGCAGAAATCACATAGACAATTTTACCCAGGTTCGGGATGTCGCGGGGCGTAAAACCCTACTCCTGCATTGGTGGATTGATGGAAGAAGGGTGGTGGTGGAGCGTGGTACAGTTGCCCGACAGGGGCTACGCCCGTATGTGTGTCTGAGTTATAGAACCTTCTAACCCTTTCTATGGTTGTCATGGGCCTCCTTTTATAGATTAAGGGGTTACCACAATGGCATAGTAGTCATTACGCACTGATAAGATAGCAAACAGTTCAATCATACCTAACTCTGCAGGCTGACGGGGTGCATTAAATGCAACGCTTAACATCACATCATTGGGTGCCCGGCAAGCCTTGCTGGGCTATCTTGCCAGCTCCATGCCTGCTCGCTTGACACATCGTTTGAAGGGTGTCATTTGTAGGAATTTCTTGTAGAAAGAGGCTTCCATGTGGCGAATGGCTTCCATTCAGTCACTTCGCGGTTCGACACCGCACTGATTGACGACGTGGGTCGTGGCAGAGTGGTTGGGTGAGGTGGTTTTGCCTTCGCGAGTCCCGGCAGACCCTGTCGAGAAGTCTTGGACATCTTCTTCCAGGGGTGGCCTCGTCCTTGTCGAGCTCGCCTTCCCGGCAAAAGAGGTTTTCTCCTGGTGACACCGTGCTTCTCTAGTTTGATCTTGGTCGTCTTGATTTGCATGTTGGTCCTTTGATGATGTTGGTCTCTGTGCTCTGACTTGGGTTGGTGCCTGAATCCTATTCCCGTGCCTGTGCGCAGTCTGGGTAACAGACCCAGGGCTTGTTGCACTGACAACCTCCTCCAGCCTCTACCTGCGACTATAATCCACGGCGTCTCCCTCCTGCCTCCACCAGCTACTGTTCATCCACGGACCCTGTTCATCCAGCCTCCAGCGCTCCTCCACCGGCTACTGTTCAACCACCCCTCCACGGGATACTGTTCATCCAGCCCTCCACCGGCTACTGTTCAACCAGCCCTCCACGGAGTCCTATTCATCCACCCCCAACTGGCTTGATCGGGGTCTTGTTCATCCAGCGGAAACAACCTCTACTACCATGGGGTCCTGTTCATACAACTCGCAAAGGGAACTGTTCATCCAACCCCTAACAACGCTCACTGTTCATTGAGAGGCAACAGGTTCGATCGGCTTCAGTTAGCAGGAGTAGCGAAGGAATCGCTCGATCGGATTCAGTTATCCGCCAGATCGATCGATCGCTCGGGTTCACTAACGTGTAGCCTTGAGTGCAATCGCTTGGGTTCAATAGGCGAACGCCTCGCTCGGGTTCAGTTAGAGCCCAACGCCTCACACAAACGCGCGTACGTGTATGAGAGAAATGCGCAATCCCTCTGTGCATCGCTCGACCCTGACCACTCATAATAACCGGGAACTCCCTGATATTTTCCTCGCCCTCGCTTCTACCACGGTATTTTCCGTCAAGGACTGCCCAAAGAATGTGATGCAGCTGCATCTCTGGCCCGCTTAGGACGAAAAGCCCATTTTCTGTCACGATTTCTTGTCATAGAAGTAGGAGCCCACCACATATATGATGATACCAGGTTTTGTCACAATTATCGTCATAGAAGTGTCATAAGCATGACAGAAAAAAAATCGTTCGGCCCAAAATGTCACGGATGTGTCTTATTTTTGTAGTGCAAACCTAATTCCTACTCGTCCTCGAGTAGGTAAATCATAAAACCGAATTTTTTATGTGGAATCTTGCCTGACATGTTCATTGCATATTCTTTTGTTTTTTTTGCATGGACATTTGGACATTTATATGGTTCAAAGCAATAGTCTAGTTTTGACATGAAGATTTCAATACTCAAGCATATCAACGAGCAACCATCTCTTTCAAAATATCAACACTAAAGAAAGTTATCCCTAGCCCATGATGCTCAATCATTAATCCATTCATGAAACATAGTCGCATATTAGCTACATCCAATGCTCAAGTATGATCATAATGCTCCCTAGTTGGTGCTTTATAAGTGAAGATGGAGACTCAAATAAAAATAAAAATTGCATCAAGTAAATAGATAGGCCCTTCGCAGAGGGAAGTAGGGATCTGTAGAGGTGCTAGAACTCAAAGCATAAACTGAGAGATACGTTTTTTGAGAGGCATACTTCTCCCATCAACGAAAATGACCGAGTAATTCCCAACACTTTCCATGCTAGATATATCATCGACGGTTCCCAAATAGAAAATAAAGTTTATTCCTTTTTCCACCATACTTTCACATTCCATGGCTAGCCGTATCCATGGGTGCCGTCCATGCCAACACTTTCCAAGGAATTTATTACTTGACAACATAAAGTAAATTTCTTTTTCATTTTGGGACTGGGCATCCCTATTACCGTCGTACTCTCATGCAATGACAAGTGAATAAACACTCATCTTGAGAATAACACATCTAGCATGGAAAATATTTGTCACCCCCTGTCGCTTCATGAGTTGTATGAGCACACAAAAAGGAAATTCATTTTGAAAATTAGAGATGGCACATACAAATTTAGTTAGAACGACACGAAAATACCGTATATAGGTACGTATGGTGGATTCATATGGCAAAACTGGATTTAAGGATTTTGGATGCACAAGTAGTATCTCTTAGTACAAATGAAGGCTAGCAAATATATTGAGAAGAATCCAACCAAGAAACAAAAATTCACATAAGCGAGCATTAAGCATAACTAACACCAAATAAATCACCATAAATTGGATATAATTTCATTGCATAACTATTGACTTTCGTGCTTGCATTGGGAATCACAAACCTTAACACCAATATTCTTACTAAAGCATAATTACTCACCAACATGACTCGCATATCACTATCATCATATCTCAAAACTATTACAAAGAATCATGTTTATTTTGTCCAGTGATCTTCATGAAAGTTTTTATTATATCCGTCTTTAATATCTATCACGTTGGGACTAATTTTCATATTTTGCAATTGCTTTTGATAAGCTCAAACAAATTTAAGTGAAGAGCAAGAGCATAAAAATTTTCATCTCGCAAAATAATATAAGTGAAGCATGCAAGAGTTTATTCAAAAGTTTACTAACTCTCAAATAAATATAAGTGAAGCATGAGAGCATTTCTTCAAAAATATTAAAGCACACCATGCTCAAAAAGATATAAGTGAAGCGCATAGAGCAATTTAACAAATAATAACATAATTTTTGCTCTCTCAAATAGGTGTGTTCAGCAAGCATAGATGACACAAAATCAAAATCAAAACAAGCAAAGACTCATATATTACAAGACGCTCCAAGCAAAACTCGTGATATGTGGCGGAATAAAAATATAGCTCCAAGTAAAATTATCGATGGTTGGTAGAAGAAAGAGGGGATGCCTTCCGGGGCATCCCCAAGATTCGTTGCTTGGTTCTCCTTGAATATTAACTTGGGTGACATGGGCATCCCCAAGATTAGGCTCTTTTCACTCCTAATTCCTTCATCCATCAAGATCTCACCCAAAACTTGAAAACTTCAATCACAGAAAACTTAAAAAGAACCTTCGTGAGATCCGTTAGTATAATAAAAAAATCATTGCTTTAAGTATTGTTAAAAACCCATTCATATTTTGTTTTTGCATTATACCTACTGGATTCTAACTTTACCATAGCTTATACCCTCCAATACAAACCATAGATTCATCAAAACAAGCATAGAATGCAAAGAAAACAGAATCTGTCATAAGCAAAACAGTCTATAAAGATGTGAATTTTGGTCATACTTCTATTACTCCAAAAAATTTGAGAAATGATAAAACTTAGGCAATTTGTATATTTATCTTGTGTAAAAAATTCAGAATTTTTTGTCAGTTCTGTGATTTTTAAGAATTGTTTTACTAGACGCAAAAGTTTCTGTTTTCCAACAAAATCAAATCAACTATCACCAAACATAATCCCAAAGGGTTTACTTGGCAGAAACAGTAATTAAAACAGGAAAAACACAATCAGAACAGTAGCATAATTGTGCAAACACTCAAAAAAAGAAAGAAAAAGAAAAATATAAATTTTATTCATTTGCTTGCCTCCCAACAAGTGCTATCGTTTTATGCCCCTAGATAGGCATAATGCATAGATTCAAGTATTGTCATCTTTCTTCTTATCAACCATGGATGTGTTTCTGTTAGGAGGTTTTGCAAAGATAACTTGAAACACATTATCTATAGAAACTTTAGCATTATCAAGTTGTCCATGTACGTATCCCCTTTCATTTCCGGCCACAATTCAAGAATATTGTTGATTAACATCATTGAAAACTTGTTGGATTATATCTAAAATGGGGATTTCTTTTTTATGGTTCTCATAATTGTTTCCAAGCAAATGTCTCAATATATAATCAATTATAAAGGATCTGATCTATCACTGGTTTTTCATGACTCATTCCATAAAAATCAAAAATTTCCCTAGCTTCCCGTACTATGTGATCAAATTCATTCATAAGAACATGGGTAGCTATCTTTTTAGCTTTAGGATCTTTTATAATAGGTAACTTGGAAAACAATCTTTGCAAGCTAGGATGGGTATGGATAAATCTATTTTCATGTTTCAGAACTAGTGATGAATTAGCTTCCACATAAGATTTAGTTCTTTTAAGTATAGGAGGATCATCAAGAGTCAAATTTACAACACAAGTGAGAAATTCTTTGATATGTTCTTTTCCAATAATATTCCCTTGCCTCAAAACAAAAGTTTTAGTATCCGGATTGCCAGATCATCCAATTTTAGGAGTTAGGCCATCATCTATTTCTGCCATACCAAAGTCACTCATGATGAGAAGTTGCAAAAAAAAATCAAACAAGAAAAGGGCGAACAAGAAACAGGGCGAATAAAAAGGAAATTTTTTGTGAAGTGGGGGGGATGAAAACGAGAGGCAAATGGAAAATAATGTAAATTGTAAGGAGATGAGATTTGTGATTAGGAACCTAATAGATGTTGATGATGTCTCCCCTGCAATGGCGCTAGAAATTCCTTTTGATGTCGCTTGAAACAACATCGGTATTTCCCCAAAGAGGAAGGGATAATGCAGCACAGTGTTGGTGCAACAAACCCTGGGCCTGTTGCCTGAAATATGCACATGCACGGGAACGAGATTGCGGCACCAGGCCATACCAGAGTGCCAGAGACCATGGTTTTTGAAGGACCAACATGAAGATCAAGAAGACCAATATCAAGCCAGAGATGCAAGGCGCTACCAGAAGAAAATCCTCCCTTGCCGGGCAGGCGAGCTCGGCGAGGGCGGGATTACCCCCGGAAGAGAATGTACAAGACGTCCCGGCAGGGCCTCTAGGGACTCACGGAGGCAAAACCACCACACCCAACTTCTTCGCCACAACCCACGTCGTCAATCGATGCAGTGTCAAGCCACCAAGTGACTAAGTGGCAGCCATTCGCCACATGGCAGCCTCTTTCTCCAAGGGATACCTACAAGCGACACCCGTCCTGCGACGTTTCCAGCAGGCAGGTGTGAAGCTGGCAAGATAACCCGCCAAGGCTTATCGGGCAAGCGATGATGTGATGTTGAGCGGCGCTTTTAATGCGCTCTGTCAGCCTGCATGGTTAGGTATGATAGCATTGTTTGCTATCTTATCAGTGCATAATGACTACTTTGCCATTGTGGTGACCCCTTAACCTATAAAAGGAGGGCCATGGCAACCATAGAAAGGTTTCGAAGGTTGAATCCCCACGCATTCATACACGCGTAGCCACTTTCGCCCCGAGGCAACCCTGCCGGGCAAGTTTGCTATGCTCCACCACCATTCGTCCACCATTAATCCACTAAAGTTGGAGTAGGGTTTTACGCATCATGGCGGCCCAAACCTGGTGAAACCGCCTGTGTGATCTTTGCCGTGATGCCCCACGCTATTCTGCTCTTTGTGCAACGTGACATCCCCCCTACCGAACCAGCAAATAGGTGGCTGTGGTTCCCCACGACATCTTTGGAGCACCAGGTAGGGACATCACTTGCGTGAACTTGAAAGCGTGTGCAGCGCGTTATCTTCGTCACCGTCTTCATCTTCGATCGCGCCATTGACCATGGCGCCCAAGAAGAAGTCTGGTGCTTCGGCTCATCCTCCACCTCGAAGGCTTCGTCGCCCACAGCCGCCAATGCTGCGGGGGATGTGGAGGCACGCAAGGACGTGGACACCGCTGGGGACGTGGTCGGAGCAGGCGGCACCGTCACCACTTCCCCGCGGCTGATGCAGGAGCAGGAGACACCGGAAGAGAGCGGCATCAACAACACCCCAGTGGGTGAAGGGTTACTCCGTCTATCACCCTTCCTCTTATCGATCGCCACAGACGAAGCAGTGGCACTCAGTCCGGGGTGAATCGCCGCCCTCTGGCCGCCACCGCCACGCGAACGGCTGCAGCGCGCGCACCTGCCCCGAGGCGGATCGACCTAGTCGCTGCACCCGACGAAGCCGCTAGCCCTCAAGCACCTTCGCCACACCACCATGCCATCTAGGTGGCCGCCCCGCAATAGCGGGGACGTGGTACATCGCTGCTGGCACCGTCAGGAGCTGAGCAACGGTGTGATCTACATCGTCATCACCCATGCCAAAGTACTGCTATGGAGGCCATGGCGCGGGCTCAGCTGCTGCTAAGGTCTCTGCCAGCGCCCGAGCATATGGAAGAATGGCATGCCACTATCCAGAGTCTACTCGATTTCGCCGAGGGGGAGGGGGAGGAACAAGCTGGCCCGCCACGACCTCCCCGGGCGACGACGACGGCTCGTGCTGCTGGTTGTACGGAGGGGGCCACCCCCATGGTGTAGTCCTCGCCACGGCAGCTAGCGCGAGCATAGCAGAATCAAGAACCTGATGACGTCTCGATGGCCTCTTCCGACCCACGAGCGCGTCCGGGACGACAGTGAGCCCTAGAGGACAGGCGAAGGGGAGACAGGCGTGTCGTCATTGAACGAAGCCGCGACGACCACCGCCGGACCGATGGGTGCGATGGCCCCAATGTTGACGAGCCTACGACCGGTATTGGCGGGAGCCTATCTTTCAAGGTTGGGTGCCCTGCCTTTACTCGTGAGCTGCGGCAAGTCCGTTGGCCGTTCGTTCCCATGTTCAAGCCCGAGATACCCGAGAAGTACGATGGGAGGCTGAACTCGGCAGAGTTTCTGAGCATCTACACCATCGCTGTTCAGGTTGTCGGGGGAAGAGATGAGAAATTGTTTGTCAACTACTTACCTTTGTCTCTCAAATCCAATGTGAGGTATTGGCTAATGCACCTGTCGGAGAACTCCATTTCATCATGGCTGACCTCTGCCATGAGTTCATTAGCACCTTCACCAGCAGCCATGAAGAGCTGGGCAGGCCAAGCGACTTGTATCTTCTCCAATAGAAAGAAGGAGAGACCCTCCGAAAGTATTTGCAGATATTCAGCAAGGTCCATAGGAACATCCCAAATATCCATCCAACAGCGGTGATAGCTGCCTTCCAATCCAATGTGTGCAACTGCAGGATCCGTTCTAAGATGAACGTGCGGTTGCCCAAGACTGTGAAGGAGCTTTACACCTTGGTGGATAAGTGTGCTCGGATGGAGGAGAGAAGGAAGCTTCCTGGAGAGGAGGATTGCATCAACATTGATTCAGAGGATGACGATGAATCCACCAGTCAGAAGAAGGGCAAGAAGCACAGTAAGAAATGCAAGGATAAGGCAGTGATGTCTATTGAAGGATCGGGTACGCCTAGTACCGACAAGAAGGCTAAAGCCGAACTACCCAGCAAGGAAGCTGTCGTGTGCGCTGACTGCCAGGAGGCTGCGGCTGCCGAGAAGGCCGGGAAAGGTGATGGGCCATACTGCAAAATTCATCGGACCAAGGGCCACTACCTTCAAGAGTGTTATCAGCTTGAGCAAATCGTTAAGAGGCAGAGGGCAGAATATGAGATGCATGACAAGGAAAAGGGTCAGAATGTCGCTGGCAGTAAGGGCCGAGGCGGTGAAGCAAATCGCCTCGGCAAACCATTCCGGAACCAAGAAAACCCCGACAGAAGTCGAGAGAAGGAAGCCTGTGATGATGAGAGTGATGGAAGGGATGAAGAGGAAACTAGTGAGCATGAGTTTTAGAAGGCTACTAACGCCCTGTGCATTGACGGAGGTGCATCTATGCACACCTCTCACCGCAAACTCAAATGGTGGCACGTGAGGTTAATGTCGTGGACCCAGCACAAGAGGCCCGGAAACCACTCAAATGGTCAAGCACGCCCATCATCTTTGACGAAGAGGATCATCCTGACCATACCATGGCGGTAGGATGCTTGTCGTTGTTGGTTTCTCCAACAATTAGCAATCTCAAGGTCACAGAAATGTTGGTGGACGGCAGGGCCGGGTTGAATCTGATTTCCCCTGTAGTCATCAACAAACTTGAAATAACAAAGGAAGAATTGTAGGGCACCGGCACGTTTCAAGGAGTTAATCTCGGTAGGATTGATCCTAAGGGAAAGATCATGCTGTCGGTGACATTGGGGGGGGGGCTGAACTATCGGACTGAGAAGATTGTGTTTGATGTGGTCGACCTCCCTTTGCTGGAAAATGGGATCCTTGTATGCCCAGCCCTGGCTAAATTCATGGCAGCATCCCACTATGCCTACGACATCATGAAGATGCCTGGGCCGATAGGAGTCATTTCCATCCCATCAGATGAGAAGGACGCAATCATTTGCATGGAGAAGATATACCGGGACACAATCGCAGCAGAGGCAGCGGCAGCAGCAGTTCCCACCAAGGAAGACAGAGGAAAAGAAGAAGGATAACAAGGACGCTGGCGAGGAATCCGGGAAGCGTACCTCTTCGGAGTATGCTGCACCTGTCGATGAGTTTCCAGAGAGTTCCAACAGAAAAAGATCCAAGGTTACTACACCTCATGTGAAGAAGGTCCTGGCAGGGCTGGCTAGCGTTGATGGTACTTTCACTATCAGCGCCACCCTCGATGATAAATAGGAAAGTGTGCTTGAAGCCTTCCTACGGGCGAATATCAATGTGTTTGCCTGGCAATCATCTGATATCCATGGTGTTCCCAGGGACTTAATCGAGCACCACCTTGATGTCTGTCCACCTGCCTGAGCCATCAAGCAGAAAGTCCAGAAGCAGGCCTTGGAGAGGCAGCAGTTTATTACAGAGGAGATCAAGAAGCTTGAAGCAGCTGGTTTGGTCAGAGGAGTTCTACATTCCACATGGTTAGCAAATCCAATGGTGGTTCAGAAGGCTAATGGGAAATGGAGGTTGTGCATATATTTCACACATCTCAACAAGGCTTGCCCGGAAGACCCATTTCCCTTGCCACGCATCGATTAGATTGTGGATTCCACTTCAGTCTATGATTTACTTTCCTTTCTGGACGCATATTTTGGGTATCACCCCAAATCTTCATGTCCAAGGAACACGAAGAAAAGACCTCGTTCATCACCCCATGTGGTACATACTATTTTATCCATATGCCATCTGGATAAAAGAGTGTCAGGTCTACTTTTGCAAGGATTCTCCAGATTGGTTTCGAACCACAGCTGCACAGTAACATTGAAGCCTACATGGATGATATTGTGGTCAAGACCAAGGACAGAGCCACCCTTATCCAGGATTCAGAGGAGATATTTGCCAATCTGCGCAAGATTAACTTGAAGCTCAACCTAGAAAAGTGTGTGTTTGGTGTTCCCTCCGGCAAGCTACTTGAGTTCTTTGTATCCCATCAGGGGATCGAAGCCAACCCCAACAAGATCAAAGCTATCGAGCAGATCTAGGCACCAAGGATGGTCAAGGATGTGAGGCGTTTGATAGGGTACGTTGCCACACTAAGAAGATTCATTTCTAGGTCTGTCGAGCGCGCCCTGTCGTTCTTCAAAATTCTAAAGAAGGCAGGACCCATGACGTGGACCCTAGAAGCAAACACGGTTTTGGAAGAGTTGAAGACCTACTTGTCCTCTATCCCCACCTTGATTTCTCCCAAACCACAAGAACCGCTGCTGCTATACCTGGCGGTAACCAACTAAGTGGTTAGTGCAGCCGTGGTGGCAAAGAGCAAAGTGGATGAAGCAGATAGTGAGCAAGGACCTGCAGACCCAGAGAAGGATCAGGACAGAAATAAGCAAGGCAACGAGAGCGACCCGAAGGACATGGCAAGGAAGGAAGTGGTGCAGCGCCCAGTGTGTGATACGTCTCCATCGTATCTTCTTTTCCAAACACTTTTGCCCTTGTTTGGACTCTAACTTGCATGATTTGGATGGAACTTACCCGGACTGACGCTGTTTTCAGCAGAATTGCCACGGTGTTATTTTTGTGCAGAAATAGAAGTTCTCGGAATGACCTGAAAATCAATGGAGAATATTTTTGGAATATATAAAAAATATTTGTGAAAGAATCAAGGCCAAGGGGCCCACACCCTGTCCACGAGGGTGGGGGCGCGTCCCCTGCCTCGTGGGCCCCCTGGTGCTCCAGCGACCTCAACTCCAACTCTATATATTCATGTTCGGGGAGAAAAAATCCAGAGAGACGGATTCATCGCATTTTATGATACGGAGCCGCCGCCAAGCCCTAATCTTTCTCGGGAGGGCTAATCTGGAGTCCGTTCAGGGCTCCGGAGAGGGGAATCCATCGCCATCGTCATCATCAACCTTGCTCCATGACCAATTTCATGATGCTCACCGCCGCGCGTTAGTAATTCCGTCATAGGCCTGCTGGACAGTGATGGGTTGGATGAGATTTATCACGTAATCGAGTTAGTTTTGTTAGGGTTTGATCCATAGTATCCATTTTGTTCTGATATTGATGTTGCTAGGACTTTGCTATGCTTAATGCTTGTTACTAGGGCCCGAGTGCCATGATTTCAGATCTAAAACTATTATGTTTTCATGAATATATGTGAGTTCTTGATCCTATCTTGCAAGTCTATAGTCACCTATTATGTGTTATGATCTGTTAACCCCGAAGTGACAATAATCGGGATACTTATCGGTGATGACCGTAGTTTGAGGAGTTCATGTATTCACTAAGTGTTAATGCTTTGGTCCGGTACTCTATTTAAAGGAGGCCTTAATATCCCTTAGTTTCCAATAGGTCCCCGCTGCCACGGGAGGGTAGGACAAAAGATGTCATGCATGTTCTTTTCCATAAGCATGTATGACTATATTCGGAATACATGCGTACATTACATTGATGAACTGGAGCTAGTTCTGTGTCACCCTATGTTATAACTGTTGCATGAGGAATCACATCCGATATAATTATCCATCACTGATCCATTGTCTACAAGCTTTTCACATATTGTTCTTTGCTTAGTTACTTTTCCGTTGCCCCTGTTACAATCACTACAAAACTGCTACTGTTACTTTTGCTACCATTACCACTACTATCATATTTTTTGAAACTAAATACTTTGCTGCAGATATTAAGTCTTTCAGGTGCGGTTGAATTGAAAACTCAACTGTTCATACTTGAGAATATTCTTTGGCTCCCCTGGTGTCGAATAAATAAATTTGGGTTGAATACTCTACCGTCAAAAACGGTTGCGATCCCCTATACTTGTGGGTTATCAAGACTATTTTCTGGAGCCGTTACCAGGGAGCATAGCTCTATTCTTTGAGTCACTTGGGATTTATATACGCTGATCACTATGAAGAACATGAAATATAAAAGAACCAAGATTATTCCCTCAACTACGAGGGGAGGTAAGGAACTGCCATCTAGCTCTGCTCTTGATTCACCTACTCCTGCTATTCATTCTAAAATATCGCATGTTATTGATGATGCCACTTCTGCTTTGCATGATACTTATGATGAAACTACTTCTATGCTTGATAATATTGTGCCACTAGGTGAATTTCTTGATGAACAACTTCCTAGGGCTAGAGAGAATGAAATTATTGAAACTGATAATATTGATGGAAGTGATGACGAAGATTCTCCCCCTAGATATGAATTGCCTGTTGTGCCTGAGGGTTATGTTATGGATGAAGAAACTGCTAGGCACTTTTTAGCTTGCAATGATAGATCTGATCTTAAGAAATTATTAGCTAAGTTTATAGAAAAGTCTTTGAATGCTAGAATGAAATATGACCCTGCTTTTGCTACTTCACCTATCTGTATTTCTGATAAGGATTATAATTTCTCTGTCGATCATGAGTTAATTACTTTGGTTGAATCTGATCCTTTTTATGGCTATGAATCTGAAACTGTTGTGGCACGTCTTACTAAATTAAATGATATAGCCACCCTGTTCACTAGTGATGAGAAAACTCACTATTACTTTATCCTTAAGTTATTTCCGTTCTCATTAAAGGGTGATGCTAAAACATGGTTTAATTCTCTTGATCCTTTTTGTGTGCGTAGTCCCCAGGATATGATTTATTATTTCTCTGCTAAATATTTCCCCGCTCATAAGAAACAAGCTGCCTTAAGGGAAATATATAATTTTGTGCAAATTGAAGAAGAGAGTCTCCCACAAGCTTGGGGAGGTTTCTCCAATTACTTAATGCTTTGCTTGATCATCCTCTCAAGAAAAATGGAATACTTGATATATTTTATAATGGACTAACCGATGCTTCCAGAGATCACCTCGATAGTTGTGCTGGTTGTGTTTTCAGGGAAAGAAAGTTGATCAAGCTGAATTGCTATTGAATAATATGTTGAGTAATGAAAATGATTGGACACCTCCTGAACCAACTCCTAAGCCAACTCCAAAGAAAGGGGTATTCTATTTCTCAGTCCTGAAGATATGCAAGAGGCAAAGAAATCTATGAAAGAAAAGGTATTAAAGCTGAAGATGTTAAGAATTTACCACCTATTGAAGAAATACATGGTCTTCATAATCCGACACTGGTAGTAAAGGTAAATTCTCTCTATAGATTTGATGAAGGTGATATTCCTCGTTATAAGTCTGCTAGCCAATGCTTGGATGAGTTTGATAATTTTATTATTAAACAAGAAAACTTCAATGCTTATATTGGTAGACAATTAAAACGTAATACTTATATGATTGAACACTTGAGAGATTATATGTCTAGAGTTAAAGGTGAACTTAAACTTATTAATAAACATGCTTCTATGGTTACCACTCAAGTAGAGCAAGTACTTAAGGCTCAGAATGATTTGCTCAATGAATTAAAGGATAAGAAAAATGATAATGATGTTAAAGTTATGACTAGAAGGGGTAAAATGGCTCAGGAACCTTTGTATCTTGAGGGCCACCCTAAGAGGATTGAGCAAGATTCTCAGAGAACTAATGTTGATGCACCTAGTTCTTCTAAGAATAATAAAAAGAAATGATAGGACTTTGCATGCTTCTAGTGAACCTGTTGTTGACAGACCTAGGAATCCCAATGATATTTCTATTTCTGATGCTGAAACACAATCTGGTAATGAGCATGAACCTAGTTATAATGTTAATGATGATGTTCGTGTTGATGCTCAACCTAGCAATGACAATGATGTAGAAATTGAACCTGCTTTTGATCTTGATAACCCACAATCAAAGAATCAACGTTATGATAAGAGAGACTTAGTTGCTAGGAAGCACAGTAAAGAAAGAGAACCATGGTTCAGAAACCCATGCCTTTTCCTCCTAAACCATCCAAGAAAAAGGATGATGAGGATTTTGAGCGCTTTGCTGAAATGATTAGACCTATCTTTGTGCGTATGCGTTCGACTGATATGCTTAAAATGAAACCTTATGCTAAGTACATGAAAGATATTGTTACTAAAAAAAGAAAGATACCGAAAGCTGAAATTTCCACCATGCTTGCTAATTACACTTTTAAGGGTGGAATAGCTAAGAAACTAGGAGATCCCGGAGTACCAACAATACCATGCTCCATCAAGAGAAACTATGTTAAAACTGCTTTATGTCATCTTGGAGCCGGTGTTAGTGTTATGCCTCTCTCTTTATATCGTAGACTTGATTTGAATAAGTTGACAACTACTGAAATATCTTTGCAAATGGCTGATAAATCAACTCCTATACTTGTCGGTATTTGTGAGGATGTGCCTGTTGTGGTTGCAAACGTTACTATTTTAATGTACTTTATTATTCTTAATATTCCCGGGGATGATAGTATGTCTATGATTCTTGGAAGACCCTTTTCGAATACCGTAGGGCCTGTTATTGAATGCAACAAAGGCAATGTCACTTTTCATGTTAATGGTAATGAGCATATGGTACACTTTCTGAGGAAACAACCTCAAGTCCACAGTATCAATTCTATCGAAAAAATTCCAACAATTACTATTGGAGGTTTCGTATTTCCTCTTCCTACTCTCAAGAAGAAATGTGATATTCTTATTGTTGGGGACATGCATATCCCTGTTGAGGTAACCTAGTGTTTTTCGAAATTTCTCCGGTTTCATGCGATTCGGAATGAGTTTGTTAACAAGACTTGATCAACCTTGTTAGTGGATTACTTTTGATGAGCATGAGATGGATGAAGTTAGAAAGCACAACTTTATGTACCCTCTTTTTTCTTTATGTTATTTAGTTTAGATAAAGCGAAAATAGTATTTTCCGTCTGTTTTTTGAATTATCCTTGCAATAAAAAATACCTCGAAAATAAAAGTTCTACAAATGCCCTGAAAATTTAATATGATTTTTTCTAGAATATTTAAGAATTATTTGCACTGAGAACACACCAGGGGGACCCACCATGTGCCCACGAGGGTGGAGGGCGCCCCCGGCCTTGTGGACACCACATGGGCCCCCTCAACTTATTCTTGCACCCACACACTTCATCTTCCTCCAGAAAAAACATCCACCAGCTCAAAACCGTGTTCAATCTCATCTTGCTACCATTTTCGATCTCCTTGCTCAAAGCTCCATTCACAAAACTGCTTTGGGGGATTGTTCTTTGGTATGTGACTCCTCCAATGGTCCAATTAGTTTTTGTTCTAGTGCATTATTTATTGTAAATTTTTGCTGCTTAGGTGACTCTGTTCTTGATCTTGCATGTCAAATTTATGTGGTCAAAAGTAGTTTTAATGCATGATATAGCCTCTAGGCACTTGTAGGAGTAGTTGTTATCAATCTTGTTGAGTTTGGTTCACTTTTATTTTGAGTAACTAAAAATTTCGGAAATTTTTCAGAGGAAGAAATATGTTTAGGAAAATGTACCAAGGTGGTTCCTCAAAGAAGCAAGGACCCAGGCCCGCGATACGTGAGCCGGACTATGAACTACCAAGAGAAGCTCAAGTGCGGCCTTGTGAATGGTCGTCAGAAGATTTTATGGTCCAACCAGGAATTAAGGATGAATTTGACGGGTATGTTCGTAATTCTGAACATGAGGGATTCGTGTCAGATAAGTTCCCCAACATTATCACCTAACTGCTTCCTTTGTGAGAAGGTTTAAATTTACATCATCACGCAATTCTCACACTGTCCTATTTGATCTCTATGATAAATCTTATACCATGGACTTAGAAGATTTTAATACTTCTTCTAAACTCCCACAGTGTGGTAATGTTAGTGAACCTCGCAAATCTGAATTTAAAGAATTTCTTGCTAGTATCACTGTGGGGGAATCTAGAGAAATAACACAAGCTACCATAGGGAGCATTCCTTTTCCTACCATACATTATTTTTCTCTCTTTACAGTTAGATGCATCAATGGTAAGGATGAGGTATGTCACATGTGTGTTCCCGATCTTAGTGTTCTTCAAGAGTGTTGCATTAGGAGATAAACAATACAACTTAGGGGCCATTGTTGCACGTAGGTTGCATCATAACATTATTATTGGAGACTTGTTTGGTGGAATTTATGCATCTCGTGTAGCTAATTTTATTGAGATACCCATACATGAGAATGATATTGAATTGCCCCCCACTTATCTAGATTATAATGATATGGTTCATCATCAGTTTGTTGAGAGGAACGATCAGTTCCTCCAGTACCGACTAATCTTTGACAGACGTCGCACCGTCCATGTTGCTCTCCCTGCTCCTGCTTTCTTTGATGTTTAGACAAAAGGGAGATATGTTATAACCAGGGAGGAGGTGAACGAGTATGATAGGAGGACAGAGGCAGCTCGCCTCCAAGCTGCAGCTCGTCAAGCAATAGCTGGTGCATCTCATTATGACCCCAGCTACAACTTTGGATTTCCACCAGGCCAGTCGTGGCTATAGACCAACTTAGGCCAAAAGCCTAAGCTTGGGGGAGTACGTATTTCTCACCGACATTACATTCATGTTCACACACTCATTCCAGTTGTCGGTGTTCATACTTTTTCATTGTATCATCCATGCTAGTTTATTTTCTTTTCCAGTTGTGTATTTGAAAACCCTTAAGAAAACAAAAAAATTAGTTGTGGCTTTTAGCTAGTTTACTTTCCATGCTTGTAGTAGTAGTAATTAAAAGAAAACCCAAAAATATTTCTCGTTCTTCTTTTGCTTGTTGGGAGCTTTCCTGTGTAAATAGTTTTATTTCTTTTCTTTGGGGTCGAGAGGAGAAGACCATGATGAAAATGTTGAGTGGCTCTCATATGCATTATTGTTGATCTAACCAGGACCCCATATTACCTTGTCTTCTCCCTTGTATTGAATGCTTGCAGATTCCAACTTAGTACAATGCACGTGCACTATTATTATTATCCACACTGTTTGGTTGTGCAAGTGAAAGGCAATAATGACGATATATGATGAACTGATTGAGATGAGAAAAGCTGGTACGAATCGACCTCTCTTGTTTTTGTAAATATGACTAGTTCATCATTCCTGATTCAGCCTATTATCAATGAAACATGTTTGCAATGATAATTAGAGACTATAGTTTCTCATGCCATGCTTAATTTGCTAGGAGTTTATAATGGTTTACCTTGCGTGCCAACATGCTATTAAAATGGTTGTGATGTGGTATGATAGGGTGGTATCCTCCTTTGAACGATTCGAGTGGCTTGACTTGGCACATGTTCATGAATGTAGTTGAAACAAAATCAACATAGTCTCCATGATATTTATGTTCATGGCGATTTTCAACCTACTCATGCTTGCATTCAGTGTTGATTAGTTTTAATGCATGTTCACGACTGTTGTCGCTCTTTAGCTGGTCGCTTCCCAGTCTCTTTCTAGCCTTCACTTGTACTAAGTGGGAATACTGCTTGTGCATCCAACTCCATAAACCCAAAAGTTATTCCATATGAGTCCACCATACCTTTCTTTATGCGGTATCTACCTGCCCTTCCAAGTAAATATGTATGTGCAAACTCCAAACCTTCAAATGAAATTCTGTTTTGTATGCTCCAATAGCTCATGTATCAACTAGGGTTGTCTATATCTTCCATGCTAGGTGGGTTATTCTCAAGAGGACTGGACTCTGCTCCTCACTCACGATAAAATGGCTGGTCACCGGGATGCCCAGTCCCATGCTCAAATCAAATCAAAATAATTGCAAGCAAAACTCCCCCAGGATTGTTGTTAGCTGGAGGCCCCCGTTGTTTCGAGAAAGCCATGGATTGATGCTTGTTCATTGTGGGGGAGTATAAACTTTACCATTCTTCTTGGGAACCGCCTATAATCTCTTGGTTGTTATGTTGACAATGAAAGTATACCGCTCAAAATATTATTCATCTCTATTTCAAAACCGAGCTCTGGCACCTCTACAAATCCCTGATTCCCTATGCGAAGGGCCTATCTATTTACTTTTATGTTGAGTCATCCTCTTGTTAAAAAGCACCGGTTGAAGAGCACCGCTGTCATTTGCATGTATTATTGTTAGTTTACATTGAGTATAACTGTGACTGGATCTCTTTTACCATGAATTACAATTTCCAGTCGGTCCTAGATCTTCAGAGGTGCTCTGCATTTACGTTTTGCAGTCTCAGAAAGGGCTAGCAAGATACCATCTTGTTATATCATATTATGATTGTTTCAAGAAAGTGTTGTCATCCGAGATTTATTATTATTGCTCACTAGCTGATTATGCCATTGATATGAGTAAACATGAGACCTAAATTTTATTGTGAATATGGTTAGTTCATACTCTTTGCTGAAAACTTGAATGATGGCTTTATATATTTACAACAACAAGAGCAAACAGAGTTTGTAAAAGTTTTTCTTTATCACTTTCAGTTTGTCAACTGAATTGCTTGAGGACAAGCAAATGTTTAAGCTTGGGGGAGTTGATATGTCTCCATCGTATCTACTTTTCCAAACACTTTTTCCCTTGTTTTGGACTCTGACTTGCATGATTTGAATGGAACTAACCCGGACTGACGCTGTTTTCAGTAGAATTGCCATGGTGTTATTTTTGTGCACAAATATAAGTTATCGAAATGACCTAAAAATCAACGGCGAGTATTTTTGGAATATATAAAAAATACTAGCGAAATAATCAAGGCTAGGTGGCCCACACCCTGTCCATGAGGGTGGGGGCGCGCCTACCCCCCTGGGCGCGCCCCTGCCTCGTGGGCCCCCAGGTGCTCTACCGACCTCAACTCCAACTCTATATATTCACGTTCGGGGAGAAAAAAATCAGAGAGAAGGATTCATTGCGTTTTACGATACGGACCCGCCGCCAAGCCCTAATCTCTCTCGGAAGGGCTGATCTGGAGTCCGTTCGGGGCTCCGGAGAGGGGAATCCATCGCCATGGTCATCATCAACCTTCCTCCATCACCAATTTCATGATGCTCACTGGTGTGCGTGAGTAATTCCATCGTAGGCTTGCTGGATGGTGATGGGTTGGATGAGATTTATCAGGTAATTGAGTTAGTTTTGTTAGGGTTTGATTCCTACTATCCATTTTGTTCTGAGATTGATGTTGCTATGACTTTGCTATGCTTAATGCTTGTCACTAGGGCCTGAGTGCCATGATTTCAGATCTGAACCTACTATGTTTTCATGAATATATGTGAGTTCTTGATCCTATCTTGCAAGTCTATAGTCACCTATTATGTGTTATGATTCGTTAACCCCGAAGTGACAATAACCGGGGTACTTACCGGTGATGACCGTAGTTTGAGGAGTTCTTGTATTCACTAAGTGTTAATGCTTTGGTCCGGTACTCTATTTAAAGGAGGCCTTAATATCCCTTAGTTTCCAATAGGACCCCGCTACCACGGGAGGGTAGGACAAAAGATGTCATGCAAGCTCTTTTCTGTAAGCACGTATGACTATATTCACATTACATTGATGAACTGGAGCTAGTTCTGTGTCACCCTATGTTATAACTGTTGCATGAGGAATCGCATCTGACATAATTATCCATCACTGATCCATTGCCTACGAGCATTTCACACATTGTTCTTTTCTTAGTTACTTTTCCGTTGCCACTGTTACAATCACTACAAAACTGCTACTGTTACTTTTGCTACCGTTACCGCTACTATCATATTACTTTGCCACTAAATACTTTGCTGCAGATATTAAGTCTTTCAGGTGTGGTTGAATTGACAACTCAACTGTTAATACTTGAGAATATTCTTTGGCTCCCCTTGTGTCGAATCAATAAATTTGGGTTGAATACTCTACCCTCGAAAACAGTTGCGATCCCCTATACTTGTGGGTTATCAGTGTACTTCGTTAGTTCCTTACTACAAGGGGCTCGATCGAGGTACTCCGGCGTGCAAAAGTTGAGCTTTGGTATCAATATGGCCTCAAGAAAACTGTATACTACTTCCAAGACCATGAGATCATGGTTCTCACTCGGTTCCTATTCCAACGGATACTCTGAAACCCTGAGGCTACCGGTAGAATAGAGGAGTGGGCTTTGGACTTATCTAGTTTTGGTGTGAAGTTTGAGAGCACATCAACCATCTAGAGTAGGGCATTGGCAGAGTTTATTGTAGAATGAATGCCAACCCTGACGAGGAAGTGCTAGAAACACTTATCACTAGCAAGGAGGCGCCGCAAGAATGGATTATGTATTTCAATGGTGCCTTTTTCTCTACAAGGTGCAGGGGCTGGTGTGCTTCTCGTTGCCTCCTCCGGGGAGCACTTGAAGTACGTTGTCCAAATGCACTTTGCTTGGGAGAAGGCAACCAACAATACAACAGAGTATGAAGGGCTCCTTGCCTGGCTCAGGATTGATGCAGAATTGGGAATTAAGAAGCTAATTATTCGAGGAGACTCAAAGCTTGTGGTGAGACAAGTCAACAAGGATTATCAAAGCCCATTGATGGAGGCATACGTTGATGAATTGAGAAGACTAGAGGAGCGCTTTGACGGATTGCAAACGGAGAACGTACCCCGTGCCGAAAATAGCATAGCTGATCATCTGTCAAAGTGTGTTGTGCAGAAGCTCCCTGTGGAACCAGGGACTTTTGTTCTCCATCTTACTCAGCCCTCGGTATCTCCAGCAACAATGGCCCGAAAAAGGAGAAAGATAGACTCCGGTAAGCCTCTCCCTGTAGAGCCTTCCGCTCCTGGCAGTGACCCTGCCAGAAACAACTCCTCACCACTTGCCAGACCGCACCCTCCAGCCGGGCCCATGGTCCCCACGAACAAGGAATGGGCCCCGCAGTTGAGGAGGTGCCGCTAGTCCTCGTTGCTGAGCCACAGGCTCCAACTTGGGCAAGACACATTGTCCACTTTCTCCAAACTCGAGAGTTTCCCGGTGACCTAGATGAAGCTTAAAGAGTAGCCCCGAGGGCCAGTATGTATCAGTTTGTTGATGAAACTCTATAAGGAAGGAGGCCCATCGGTGTGAAATTGAAGTGCATCTTCCGAGAAGAAGGACAAGAACTGCTGGCTGAGATACACAAAGGCATGTGCGGCTCCCACATTGGATAAAGAGCATGGGATGGGAAAGCATTCCGACAAGGATTCTATTGTCCCATAGCCCTCTAAGATGTGGTTGAGCTAGTCACCAAATGTGAAGCCTGCCAGTTCCATTTGAAGAACATCCACCTGCCTGCCCAAGCTCTTCAGACAATCCCTTTGTCATGGCCATTTTCGGTCTGTGGGCTCGATATCCTCGGCCCTTTCCCCCGAGAAATCAGGGCTTTGAATTCTTGTTCGTTGCTATCGACAAGTTTACAAAGTGGATAGAAGTGACTGCTGTGAGAAAGGTGACTGCTCAGTCAGCTATCAAGTTCTTGAAAGAATTGGTGTGTCATTTTGGAGTCCCGGCAAGGATCATTGCCGGCAACGGTACCCAGTTCACGAGCCGTGCCTTCATGCAATATGTTCATACCCTCGGAAGCAAGATCTCATTTGCCTCTGTCGCACATCCTAGAAGCAATGGACAAGCTGAGAGGGCGAACACTGAAGTGTTGCGGGGAATCAAAACAAGAACCTTTGATACGCTGCAGAAGCACGACAGGCGGTGGATCGATGAGCTGCCGGTAGTTCTGTGGTCCCTCAGAATGACAACAAATCGAGCTACCAGGCAGACTCCTTTCTCCCTAGTCTATGGGGTAGAAGCAGTTACCCCCGGAACTCATTTACGGGTCGCCTCGGGTGCTTTCCTATGATGAAGCAGCACAAGATCAGCTCCGGCGTGACGACGTTGTGCTACTCGAGGAGAACCGTTTCGGGGCTGCTACGCGTGCTGCACGCTATCAGCAAGCCCCGTGTCGCTATCCTATCCGCAGGGTTCATGCCCGATGTTTTGAGGAATGCAACCTTGTCCTTAGGCACGTTAAGTTCACCAAGGGTACAAACAAGTTATCACCGAAGTGGGAAGGCCCTTACCGGGTAGTACGAGTCACCAAACCTGGTGCAGTCCGTCTGGAGACTGGAGATGGCATTCAATTGCAAAACTCGTGGAATATTGAGCATCTCCGCAAGTTCTACCCATAAGGCGCGGCTATCAGGCACTGCCCGACAGCCACCCTTTTGTACAAGCATTGCCTCAGTTGCATGTAACCCCTTGTACAAAGCCAGGCGATGACCTTGAGCACTAGAGAAATAAACGAAGAGCTAGGGGGCCCCGAACCAAGTTGCATGCATGCATGAGCATTCCAAGAGCATTTCATAAGCATTTGAATATGCATATAGATAGGATCACATCTTGCATGATTCCCATCTGCATGAAGCTGCAGGTTCCTGCCGTGAACTTGGCCTCTACAAGGAGTTGGGAAGATGGACCAGCACTACGATCCCCGGCAAGCCAAACAGATAAGTTCTACCTCCTGTCCATAAAGTGTTCTATAAACTGAAACTTTTACATAAGAAAACCTTGCCGCTTAGGTGCTCACTTCCTTAACTCGAACGTTGCTTTGGTCAGGATGGTGGCAGTGGCCTTTGGTGAAAAGAGGTTGGCGGGGGGCTGGTCCCTTTATTTTTTGCCCGGTAGGCTCAGTTCTCCGGCAAACAGAATCAAGAGGGTACTGGCAAGATAGCCTGCCAGGGAATACTCGTTTATTTACCTAAAGAGGCATCCCACCTTTGCATGGACATATACATGCACGAGATCCTGGCAAGTTTCATCTTTTTCATTAATATGCTGATATTACAAGTACAAGCCTTACAGAACACAAACATGGACTAGAGGGATTACATTATTTGAACTAAAATTTGGCAAGTGCTGACAAGTTTAAGATTGAAAAAAGATAGGTGCCCCATTGTAACACTCACTATGCGGCTATATCTCTCACGTGTCAGAGCACGACTTAGAGGCATAACCGCATTGTAGGCATGTCGCAAGAGGGGTAATCTTTACACATCCCATGTACTGAATAAGAAAGAGGTACAGAGTTGGCTTACAATCGCCACTTCACACAATACATAAATATAGCATTACATCATCTAGATACAATCAAGGTCCGACTACGGAACCAAAATAAAGACAAACCCAAATGCATAAGATCCCCGATCGCCCCAACTGGGCTCCACTATTGATCATCTGGAAAGGAAACGTAGTAACGTCCTGAGTCCTCATCGAACTCCCACTTGAGTTCAGTCGCATCGCCTGGAATGGTATCATCGGCACATGCATCTGGTTTTGGAAGTAATCTGTGAGACACGGGGACTCAGCAATCCCACACCCTCGCGATCAAGACTATTTAAGCTTATGGGTAGGTAAAAGGTATGTGAGGTGGAGCTGCAGCAAGCACTAGCATATATGGTGGCTAACTTATGCAAATGAGAGCGAGAAGAGAAGGCAAAGCACGTTCGACAATCTATGATCAAGAAGTGATCCTAGAAATACTTACGTCCAAGCATAACACGAGACCGTGTTCTCTTCCCGGACTCCGCCAAAAAGAGACCATCACGGATACACACGCGGTAGATCCATTTTTAATTAAGTTAAGTGACAAGTTTCTACCACCAGACATTAACAAATTCCCATCTGCCCATAACTGTGGGCACGACTTTCGAAAGTTCAAATCCCTGCAAGGGTGTCCCAACTTAGACCATCACAAGCTCTCACGATCAACGAAGGATATTCCTTCTCCCAGGATGGCCCGATCAGACTCAGAATCCTGGTTACAAGACATCTCGACAATGGTAAAACAAGACCAGCAAAGCCACCCGAATGTGCCAACAAATCCCGATATGACGGAAACTAGGGCGGCAAGAGTGGAACAAAACACCAGGCGTAAGGCCAAGCCTTCCACCCTTTACCAAGTATATAGATGCATTCAAGTAAACAAGTTATCATAATGATATCCCAACAATAATCATGTTCCAACAAGGAACAAACTCCAATCTTCACCTGCAACTAGCAACGCTATAAGAGGGGCTGAGCAAAGCGGTAACATAGCCAAACAACGGTTTGCTAGGACAAGGTGGGTTAGAAGTTTGACATGGCAATATGGGAGGCATGATAAAGAATGTGGTAGGTATCGCAGCATAGGCATAGCAATAGAGCGAGCAACTAGCAAGCAAAGATAGAAGTGATTTCGTGCATCTTGCCTGCAAAGTTCTCCGAGTTGACGTAAGCTTGGTCCTCGTAAGCGTACTCAACGGGTTCCTCGATCACATACTCATCTCTCGGCTCTACCCAAAGCAAGAACACAAGCAAAGGGAACCACAATCAACCACGGTGCAATGCGCAAGCAACATGATGCAAAACATGTCATGACATGCAGGATGTAATATGCAATGCATATGCGTGCTCCGGAAGGAAAAGATTGAACCAGGACTCAACTTGGTAAACCAAGAGTGCCGCTGGAAAGATGAGTTGATTTCGGTCGAAATCGATATAAAGATCACTGGAATCGGATGCACGGTTTGCAAATGGCAAGCAAAACAAAAATGGACTATTCTGCGATTAACAGCATGATGCCATCTAAAATGCATCAAGAAACTAAGCTATTGCACTCTAACATAGCAGCAAAGTACATGGCAGTGATCCACTCAAGATGCTTGACAAAATATGAACACTGAGCTACGGCTAATTCACACAATAGCAGGTTCAAACAAGCATGGCAAAAGTGCAAAAGATATCAGGTTCACAGACTTAGTGAAAATAACATGTCAGGATTTAACATCAGGAAGCAATGTTTAGAGCAAGATAACAACATGCTACAGGAACATATCATGGCAAAGAAAGGCATGGAATGAAACTACTCAAAGCACATAACAAAAGTCCCTTACTGACCATAAGCCAAAAAGGATCATAAGATATGATGGCACCCATGTAAACATAGCAAGTTTCGTTAATAGATTCAAACTTAGCAGAAAACTGGACATGGCAAAAACAGAGTTACGTAGGCATGTTTGCAAGCTCGATGCACTCACCACAAGGCATTGCAAGACAAACTAAGCATACACCCAGCAAGAAGACATGGTCAAGTAGCTAACCATGGCAAGAACAATCTCATAGCATGCGTGGATCAACTACAACAACCTCGGCAAAATTGATTAACACGTAAACAACCTGCCAGGAACATTTTATAGCAAAAGTAGAGCAAGATTGAGTCATGCTAGGGTACTCCATAATTTCAAACAAAGACATGGATGGATATAACATAAGAATATCTCAAAATCATCCTTACTGAACATGCTCAAAAGAGGCATGGATCACTCTGTAGCAACATGAATACATGGCATAAAAATAACATCAGGGAAATGACTTAGAAGAATTCTAAGTCCCTGAAATCAGCAACATCACGAGAGCTACTTTGCATGCTTGTGCTAGTCACCACATTGATCACAAAAATACATGGCATACACCCATGTAAAGATGGCATGCCATAACCCAAAACACATGTAGGGCTCAAGTTCATAGGAGGCACACATTAAACATGGCAAAATGACAAATGTCCATAATCAGATAAGAAACAGAAACTAACATTACATAGCACTCTTGCAACAGCATTTAGGGAATCAAGATGGACTCAAACAAGCATGATGCAATGGAATGAAATGAAGAGCACATCCAGACGAACAATATGATATATCACACGCGCAAAACGGAGCTACGGATGCAGAGATATGGCATGATGAACATGGGCTAAAAATTATGGCAAAAAAAGGACGTAGACGAAATCAACCTCCGAATTCTAGATCTAGGGTTTGCATGCGGATCGAGGATGAACAGAGAAGCCGGCCGGAGTTGATGCTGCGGTGGCCGGAGATGGTGGACTTGCCGGATCAGGGGAGAAGGGACTCGCCGGAGTCGCCGGAACTGCAGGGAGGAGGCGGCTGCCATGACGGGGTCCGGCGGAGGAGACGCGGCTTCGGGAGGCGCGATGCGAGGCGGCGAAGCCAGGCGGCATCGGCATTGACCGGCGAGGTGGGGAGGTCGCTGGTGAGGAAAATCTGGCACGGTGGCGGGGAGCTCGGCGCGGGGAGGCGCGGCGTTGACACGGGGCGGAGGCTGGCGGGCGCGGGCGGCGCGGAGGAGCGGGCCCGCGGGGGCCGACGTCGGGCCTGGCGGGCTGCGGCGCGGAGGAGCGGCGGTGGGACACATGGCCACGGGCGGTTGGCTGAGGGGGCGGCGGACGCGTCTGGCTGGCGGCGGACGTGTCCGGCGGCGCGGAGGAGCAGGCTAGGGTTTGTACTGCGCGAAAAATCCGGGGGGGAGACACATATTTATAGGTAGAGGGAGCTAGGAGAGTCCAAATGAGGTGCGGTTTTCATCCACGCGATCGTGATTGAACGGCCAAGAGGATGGAGGGGTCTAGCTTGGTTTTGGGCCACTTTGGAGGGGTGTTGGGCTGCAACACACATGAGGCCTTTACGGTTCCTTGGTTAACCGTTGGAGTATCAAACGAAGTCCAAATGGCACGAAACTTGACAGGCGGTCTACCGGTAGTGAACCAAGGCCACTTGGCAAGTCCCGGTCCAATCCGAGAATGTTTAACACCCGCACACGAAACGAGGCAAAAGGGGACGCCGGAGGACGTAGGAGTGCCGGAATGCAAAACGGACAACGGGGAAAATGCTCGGATGCATGAGATGAACACGTATGCAAATTCGATGCACATGATGACATGACATGAGATGCATGACATGGACAAAAAGCAAAACGAAGACAAAACCCAACCACGAGGAATATCATAACTTAGTGTCGAAAATGGCAAGAGTTGGAATACAAATATGGCAAGTTACATGCGGGGCATTACAACACTCCACCACTACGAAAGGATCTCGTCCCGAGATCTAGGACTAGAAAAACTCTGGATATTCGGAACGGAGGTGGTCCTCGCGTTCCCAGGTGGCTTCACGGTCAGAATGATGTGACCACTTCACTTTTAGGAATTTGATAGACTTGTTGCGCGTCTTGCGCTCAGTTTCTTCAAGAGTAGCAACGAGATGCTCATGATAAGACAGGGCTTCTTCGAGATCAATCTGTTCGAAGTTGATGGTGCGATCAGGAGTCTTGAAACACTTGCGAAGCTGAGACACATGAAACACGTCGTGCACATTTGCAAAGTTGGATGGAAGCTCAAGTTGATAGGCGAGATCGCCTCTTTTGCCAATGATCTTGAAAGGACCCACGTATCTAGGGGCAAGCTTCCCTTTGATACCGAAGTGACGAGTACCTTTCATTGGAGAGACGCAGAGGTAGACATGGTCTCCGATATCGAAAGCCAAGTCATGATGCTTGCTATCATAGTAATTCTTCTGGTGCGATTGCGCGGCTTTGAGATTTTCATGAATGACTTTGCACATTTCTTCAGCCTCTGTGATCAAGTCATTGCCAAGAAGTTGGCTTTCACCAGTCTCTGACCAATTAAGTGGAGTACAACACTTTCTGCCATAGAGAATCTTGAATGAGGCCTTGCCCGAACTAACTTGGAAGCTGTTGTTGTAGGAGAACTCGGCATATGGAAGACGATCTTCCCACTTCATACTGAAAGAAATGACACATGCCCTGAGCATATCTTCAAGAATTTGATTGACTCGCTCGACTTGGCCACTAGTTTGAGGATGAAAAGCTATGCTGAAGCGAATGTTGGTGCCCATGGCCTTCTAGAAGGAATCCCAAAACTTAGAAGTGAAGATGCTTCCACGATCTGAAGATATCAACAGCAGAATGCCGTGCAGGGAGACAATGCTGGAGGTATATAGCTCTGCCAACTTAGCTGCTGTGATAGATTCTTTGATAGGAAGAAAATGAGCCACTTTAGTGAGCTTGTCGATGACAACAAAGATAGCATCATTGCCACGCTTGGACTTGGGAAATCCAGTCACGAAGTCCATCTCAATATAGTCAAACTTCCATTCTAGAATGGCAAGAGGTTGGAGGAGACCAGCTGGTCGTTGGTGTTCTGCTTTCACTCTTCTGCAGACATTACATTCATTCACGAACTGAGCAATCCCGCACTTCATTCGAGTCCACCAATACGACTGCTTGAGGTCATGGTACATCTTTGTACTCCCAGGATGAATAGACAGGAGTGAATTGTGAGCTCCGTTCATAATGACTTTACGAAGGTCACCCTTAGGAACAAAAATTCGATCCTCGAAGAAAAGAGTATCTTTGTCATCAAGGAGATATCACTTGTACTTGGGTTGGCTCTTGGCAATCCCAATCTTCACCTTCTTCACCATGGCATCAAGAAGTTGAGCCTCACGAATCTGATCTTCCAAAGTAGGAGAGACTTGGAGGTTGGCAAGGAATCCTTGAGGAACAACTTGGAGATTAAGTTTGCGGAAAGCTTCACAAAGCTCCAGTTGGTAGGGCTTGAGAATCAAACTGTTGCAGTAAGCCTTCCTTCTCAAAGTGTTAGCAATGACATTGACCTTGCTTGGAGTGTATTCAATACTCGGATTATACTCTAGAATCATTTCGACCCAACGAGTCTGCCTGAGGTTGAGGTTGGGCTGAGTGAAGATGTACTTGAGACTCTTATGATCAGTGAAGATGTCCACTTTTCTTCCCAACAAGAGATGTCTCCATGTTAAAAGAGCATGGACAACTGCCGCCAACTCAAGGTCATGAGTGGGGTAGTTCTTTTCGTTGGGCTTCAATTGACGAGAGGTATAGGCCACAACTTTCTTCTCTTGCATTAACACAACACTGAGACCTTGAAGGGAAGCATCACAGAAAACCTCGAATGGTTTGGATTCATCAGGAGGAGTCAGAACTGGAGCTGTGACTAACTTATCTTTGAGGGTGTTGAAAGCGATGTCACATTCAGGCGTCCAGACATACTTGACATGCTTATGGAGAAGGTTGGAAAGAGGCTTCGCGATCTTAGAGAAATTCTCAACTAACCTTCGACAATAGCTTGCGAGCCCAAGGAAGCTGCGGAGTTTCTTTACATTCTGAGGCGGTTCCCAATTCACAATTGCAGACACCTTCTCAGGATTAACAGTTATGCCCTTGGCGGAGATGATATGCCAAAGGTAGAGAACCTCATCGAGCCAAAACTCGCACTTTGAAAACTTCCCATAGAACTGATGTTCTCTGAGTTTGTCCAACACCAATCTCAAGTGCTTGGCATGATCCTCCTTGTTCTTGGAAAAGACCAAAATGTCATCGAGATAGACCAAGACGAAGTCATTTGTGTAGGGGCTGAAGACGAAGTTCATCATGCGAGAGAATGTTGGAGGAGCATTGACAAGGCCAAAAGACATGACAGTGTATTGAAAAGAACCATAGCTTGTTCTGAATGCTGTCTTGGGGATGTCTTGTTCAAAAAAGCGAATCTGATGATAGCCCATACGAAGGTCAAGCTTGGAGAATACTTGAGCACCTTTGAGTTGTTCGAAAAGCTCATTGATGTTCGGAAGTGGGTACTTGTTCTTTATGGTCTTCTTGTTCAATGGACAGTAGTCGACACAAAGTTGGTCCGTGCCATCCTTCTTCTTGACAAAAAGAACACCACAACCCCATGGAGAAGAACTTGGTCGGATGAGACCCATACGCTCTTGAATATCGAGTTGTTTCTTCAGCTCCTTCAAGTCTGCTGCTCCAAGCTTGTAAGGACGTTTGCAAACAGGTTCCGTGCCAGGCTCAAGATCGATGACGAATTCAACTGGCCGATGAGGAGGCATTCCTGGAAGCTCTTATGGAAAGATGTCTTGATATTCACAAACGACTGGAATCTGAGAGATGGCATTCAACTCGCCCTTCTCATTGAGAGAAAACAGTCGAATGGTATCATCACAAGCGGTAAAGACAATCACATCCTCAGATGAGTGTTTCAGTTGAATCTGCCTGGCAGCACAATCAATCTAGTCCTTGTGCTTAGGAAGTCAGTCCATGCCGAGAATTAGATCAATATCCGAGTCACCAAGGACCATTGGAGAACATAGAAACTTATAGTCACCCATCTTGATAGAAACCTCCGGAACCATGTAGCTTGCGTGCAAGCATTTACCCGGTGAGACAACTGCTAACGGACTAGGCAAATCTTGGAAAACCCACTCATGCTTAGATGCAAATGGTCTTGAGATGAAACAATGCGATGCACCAGTATCAAAAAGAACTTTAGCAGGAATATCGTAAACAGGAAGGTTACCCATGATCACTTCTGAAGAGTCCTCTGCCTGAGCTGCGTTCATCATGTTGACCTTTGCAAACTTGGGGTTATGCTTGACCACTGCATTGCTAGCATATCTCATGGGAGGAGGAGGCGGAAGACGCCTCTGGTTGAAGCATTTGTTTGCATAGTGACCCTTCTGCTGACACTTGTTGCACATGACCTCTGAGAGCGGCCGGTGATATGGAGCACTTGACCTTGGAGCATGAGATAAGCCTTGTTCTGAAAGCCTGGGTTCGGTGGGTGGGAAGATCCATTGCCACGTTTTCTCTTCTGGTGATAAGGCTGACGGAACAAAGGAGGAGGACGCAACCAATACTTTTGTTGCTTAGCTGCCACTAGAGTTGAAGAAGAAGAAGGAGTTGCATCCCTGACTCTCTTCTTGGAAGCATCGCACTTGAGCTGAGTAGCCTCTTGCTTTAGTGCCATATTGTAGAACTCATCATACTTTTTTGGCTCAAAAAGCACAAGAGTTAGTTGCAGATCTTCTCTGAGGCCACCTCTAAACTGATAAATCATGCTCTTCTCATCAGGGATGTCTTGCTTGGCGAAACGAGCGAGCTTCTGGAACATGATGTTGTATTGGTAAACAGACAAGCTGCCTTGCTTCAAATTGCAAAACTCCTCACGCTTACTCTCAACAACACTCTGAGGAATGTGGTGAGCTCTGAAGTCTTGGCGGAAATCATCCCAGGTAATCACACAACCTCCTCTGGAATCTTTGCATTGCTGATACCACTCAGCAGCTTGGTCTTTGAGTTGGAACGAAGCAAACTTGACAAAGTCCTCAGGCCTAACGTTGCTGCACTCAAAATGTTTGCAGATATCCACGAGCCAATCATCAGTGTCTGTGGCCTCGACACAGTTATTGAAGGTCTTTGTCTGGTTTGCGAGGAACTGGTTGAGGGTAGCAAGCTGAGTTTGATTGTTGCCATGGCCTTGATTTCCTTGGTTGCGCTCTTGCAAGAGTTGCATAATCAGCTGTGTGTTGGAGTTGGTAGCGGCCATCACAGCTTGCCATGCCTCTGGAGGTGGAGATGGTGGCGGTGGTTCCGGATTCTGGCGCGTTGGAGGAGCCATCCTGAAGAGGGTGACATCCGTTAGCATCTTGAAATACATATATTCAAGCTGAATCAAATGGATCGAAATTGCAACATATAGCCTTAACAATCGAACAAGAATGAACGAATGAATTCCAAATTAAATGATAAAACTTCCATAAATTGAGAAGCCACTTAGATAGAGGTAGATGAATAAAAACAACAAGGTACGGATATGAACAAATACTTGATAAGGATTACCCAATCACAAACCAAATATCTGCGGAAGAAATTCTAGAGCTACATGAATTCCCACCTATGAAACTCCCGAAATTTTCCGATTATGCAATCAGGTGTTGGGGATACAGGGGAAGCATAATATCTCACCCAGAACTAGCAAATCCGACATCCAGCTGTATCCATCCTTCAACACATAACCAACAAACCTTCGGAAATCATTTACCTCAACCTTCCAAAAAGCATCTGTTATACGAGTTATGGCAATACTCCCGAACTCCCACCCCAATACTGGGTGGCGTCGAGGTTATCTCACTAACAACTGCATAAAAGAGATTTTCGATGTCGGCGAAACTCAGGTATTCCAGAACTGCAACGATAAAATTGTGATGACAACACCTCGGAACTCAACTCCCCGGGACACTGCCACACCCCCCAAAATGTCAGGAGGCACAAAGAACAATGTTCTCGACACAAAACCATCGGAACGATTTCAAGATACCCGCGTGATCCTAAAAAAATAGTGAAATTTGAGAAGAGAAGAGTCAAAACTCTACGTCAGGATGCCTCACCAAAGCGACGAAGGGACTGAGGAATAAAAAGAATCTTACTCTCCGATATATATAATCCTATAAGACTCAAAACATTTTTCTAGACTCAACAACGCCAGCGATTCGATCAAGCAGGCGGCTCCTAAGTCGGGGAAGGTTCTGATTACCAACTTGTAACACCCACAATGCGGCTATATCTCCCACATGTCGGAGCATGACTTAGAGGCATAACCGCATTGAAGGCATGTCGCAAGCGGGGTAATCTTTACACATCCCATGTACTGAATAAGAAAGAGGTACATAGTTGGCTTACAATTGCCACTTCACACAATACATAAATATAGCATTACATCATCCAGATACAATCAAGGTCCGACTACGGAACCAAAATAAAGACAACCCCAAATGCATAAGATCCCCGATCGCCCCAACTGGGCTCCACTACTGATCGTCTGGAAAGGAAACATAGTAATGTCCTGAGTCCTCATCGAACTCCCACTTGAGTTCAGTCGCATCGCATGGAATGGTATCATCAGCACCTGCATCTTGTTTTGGAAGTAATCTGTGAGTCACGGGGACTCAGCAATCCCACACCCTCGCGATCAAGACTATTTACGCTTATGGGTAGGTAAAAGGTATGTGAGGTGGAGCTGCAGCATGCACGAGCATATATGGTGGATAACTTATGCAAATGAGAGCGAGAAGAGAAGGCAAAGCACGTTCGAGAATCAATGATCAAGAAGTGATCCTAGAAATACTTACGTCCAAGCATGACACGAGACCATGTTCTCTTCCCGGACTCCGCTGAAAACAGACCATCACAGCTACACACGCGGGGTATCCATTTTTAATTAAGTTAAGTGACAAGTTTTCTATAACCGGACATTAACAAATTCCCATCTGCCCATAACCGCGGGCAGGACTTTCGAAAGTTCAAATCCCTGCAGGGGTGTCCCAACTTAGCCCATCACAAGCTCTCACAGTCAACGAAGGATATTCCTTCTCCCAGGACGGCCCGATCAGACTCAGAATCCCGGTTACAAGACATCTCGACAATGGTAAAACAAGACCAGCAAAGCCACACAAATGTTCCAACAAATCCCGATAGGAGCTGCACATATCTCGTTCTCAGGGCACACCAGATTGTCCAAACTTCTGGTAGGCCAGCCTAGAGTTGCCCCTGGTGGCCACTAACGGCTGACAAGTTGGACCAACACTCAGAGGAGCACTAGCCCCGGGGTTTAAAATAAAGATAACCCTTGAGTCCACGAAACCCAAGGGAAAAATGCTAGGTGGCAAAAGGTAAAACCAAGGTTGGGCCTTGCTGGAGGAGTTTTATTCAAGGCGAACTATCAAGGGGTTCCCATTATAACCCAACCGCGTAAGGAACGCAAAATCAAGGAACATAACACCGGTATGACGGAAACTAGGGCGGCAAGAGTGGAACAAGACACTAGGCATAAGGCCGAGCCTTCCACCCTTTACCAAGTATATAGATGCATTCAAGTAAACAAGTTATCATAATGATATCCCAACAATAATCATGTTCCAACAAGGAACAAACTCCAATCTTCACCTGCAACTAGCAACGCTATAAGAGGGGCTGAGCAAAGCGGTAACATAGCCAAACAACGGTTTGCTAGGACAAGGTGGGTTAGAGGCTTGATCCTCGATTTCGAGGGTATGGTCATCTTGGCAGGAAAGTTCTCCGAGTTGACGTAAGCTTGATCCTCGTAAGCATACTCAACGGGTTCCTCGATCACGTACTCGTCTCCCAGCTCTACCCAAAGAAAGAACACAAGCAAAGGGAACCACAATCAACCACGGTGCAATGTGCAAGCAACATGATGCAAAACATGACATGATATGCGGGATGTAATATGCAATGCATATGCGTGCTCCGGAAGGAAAATATTGAACCGTTCCTCAACTTGGTAAACCAAGCGTGCCGCTGGAAAGATGAGTTGATTTTGGTCGAAATCGATATAAAGATCACCCGAATCGGATGCACGGTTTGCAAATGGCAAGCAAAACAAAAATGACTCTATTCTGTGATTAATAGCACGATGCCATCTAAAATGCATCAATAAAGTACATGGCAGTGATCCACTCAAGATGCTTGACAAAAGATGAACACTGAGCTACGGCTAATTCATACAAAAGCAGGTTCAAACAAGCATGGCAAAAGTGCAAAAGATATCAGGTTCACAGACTTGGTAAAAATAACATGTCAGGATTTAACATCAAGAAGCAATGTTTAGAGCAAGATAACAACATGCTACAGGAACATATCATGGCAAAGAAAGGCATGGCATGAAACTACTCAAAGAATATAACAAAATCCCCTACTGACCATAAGCCAAAAAGGATCATAAAATATGATGGCACCCATGTAAACATAGCAAGTTCCGTTAATAGATTCAGACTTAGCAGAAAACTGGACATGGCAAAAACAGAGTTACGTAGGCATGTTTGCGAGCTCGATGCACTCACCACAAGGCATTGCAAGACAAACTAAGAATACACCCAGCAAGAAGACATGCTCAAGTAGCTAACCATGGCAAGAACAATCTCATAGCATGCATGGATCAACTACAACAACCTCGGCAAAATTGATTAACTCGTAAACAATCTGCCAGGAACATTTTATAGCAAAAGTAGAGAAAGATTGAGTCATGCTAGGTTACTCCATAATTGCAAACAAAGACATGGATGGATATAACATAAGAATATCTCAAAATCATCCTTACTGAACATGCTCAGAAGAGGCATGGATCACTCTGTAGCAACATGAATACATGGCATAAAAATAACATCAGGGAAATGACTTTGAAGAATTCTAAGTCCCTGAAATCAGCAACATCACGAGAGCTACTTTGCATGCTTGTGCTAGTCACCACATTGATCACAAAAATACATGGCATACACCCCTGTAAAGATGGCATGCCATAATCCAAAAGACATGTAGGGGTCAAGTTCATAGAAGGCACACATTAAACATGGCAAAAATGACAAATGTCCATAATCTGATAAGAAACAGAAACACACATTACATAGCACTCTTGCAACAGCATTTAGGGCATCAAGATGGACTCAAACAAGCATGATTCAATGGAATGAAATGAAAAGCACATCCAGACGAACAATTTGATATATCACACGTGCAAAACGGAACTACAGATGCAGAGATATGGCATGATGAACATGGGCTAAAAATTATGGCAAAAAAGGACTTAGACGAAATCAACCTCCGAATTCCAAATCTAGGGTTTGCACGCGGATCGAGGACGAACGGAGAAGCCAGCCAGAGTTGATGCTGCGGTGGCCGGAGATGGTGGACTTGCCGGATTCGAGGAGAAGGGACTCGCCGGAGTCGCCGGAACTGCAGGGAGGAGGTGGCAGCCGCGACGGGGTCCTGCGGAGGAGACGCGGCTACGGGAGGCGCGAGGCGAAGCGGCGAAGCCGGCGGTGTCGGCGTTGACCGACGAGGTGGCGAGGTCGCTGGTGAGGAAAATCCGGCACCGTGGCGGGGAGCTCGGCTTGGGGAGGCGTGGCGTTGACCCGCGACGGCGGCTGGCGGGCGCGGGCGGTGCGGAGGAGCGGGCCTGCGGGGGCCGGCGTCGGGCCTAGCGGGCCGCGGCGCGAAGGAGAGGCGGTGGGACACGTGGCAACGGGCGGTTTGCTGAGGGGGTGGTGGACGCGTCTGGCCTGGGGTGGACGTGTCCGGCGGCATGGAGGAGCGGGCTAGGCTTTGTACTGCGCGAAAAATCCGGGGGGAGACACATATTTATAGGTAGAGGGAGCTAGGAGAGTCCAACTGAGGGCCGGTTTTCAGCCACGCGATCATGATCGAACGGCCGAGAGGATGGAGGGGGTCTAGCTGGGTTTTGGACCACTTTGGAGGGGTGTTGGGCTGCAACACACACGAGGCCTTTACGGTTCCTCGGTTAACCGTTGGAGTATCAAACGAAGTCCAAATGGCACGAAAATTGATAGGTGGTCTACCGGTAGTGAACCAAGGCCGCTTGGCAAGTCTCAGTCCAATCCGAGAACGTTTAACACCCGCACATGAAAAGAGGCAAAAGAAGACGTCGTAGGATGTAGGAGTGCGGGAATGCAAAACAAACAACTGGGAAAATTCTCGGATGCATGAGACGAACACGTATGCAAATGCGGTGCACATGATGACATGACATGGACAAAGAGCAAAACAAATACAAAACCCAACCACGAGGAATATCATAACTTAGTGCCGAAAATGGCAAGAGTTGGAATACAAATATGGCAAGTTACATACGGGTCGTTACACCCGTAAAGTCATCTCCCTGTCCCTCTTGTCCCAGGTAATGCGGTGGGAAGAGAAGATGGCCAGAGATGCACTGACACAACGGCACTCCGATCCCGTCAGGGCCTGCCCAACACAGCCTGACAAGATTGGGAGTGGCGAGGCTACGAAGGAGGAAGACGGGAGCAGAACCTCAGCGTCCCCCTGGTTAGCGCTTCCAGGACCAGCCAAAAGGCTCCACCACAGGCACCGATAGAGAAGGACGCCAGGGCCCAGCTGAAGGATCACTGGAGGAAGCGGAAGCACTGGAGAGGCGAGGCCTTCCCCGAACACCGATAATACAATGATGACGGCGCCGTGGAAAGGAGGGGACGGACGAACAGACGGGCTGCAGGTCGCCAGAACGAGACGAACGCGTCGGTGCAATCGTACTCCGACTGGACGGCCTACCTCTCGCCTTCTCCGTCTTCCCTGGCTTGATCTCCATCAACACCATCCCAGGGAAACACCATCGCGGTCAGGCACCTTCCCTAGAAAGACGGCCAAGATGACCAAGGGGCTCACGGCACGCTGCTCCCCACCTTGACGGGCAGGAAGGCACACCTCCCGTCGACATCAGCCCCAAGTCCTCCGGGAGGGGTAGTGCTGGGATTACCAATGATCCCTAGCCCTGCCTCCTTGGCTAGCCCCAAAGACACCGAAAACCTAGTCGTTGGGACCACGAGCAGCGGAGGCTCACGGCCAAATGCCTTGCCACCCGATGCGCAACCGACCATGACGGGAGAAGCAAGCTTTTTCCCACAATAGGAAAAGTTTGATATCTCCCATGCCACGGGCGGTTTGTGTGCCGCGTCTTCTCCAGGCTTGGTCCAGGCTCACTTCCCAAACATCAGCACAAGCGTTTGATGTCACCAACCTCATGCTGGACCCGTGGCCTAGCCCCAGGCTCTCCCCTTCGACATAACCAGCAGGGAGTAGAAGAAGGAGGGGAAGAAGCACAAAGATGAATGAATCTGGCCTCCATGTGCTCCTCCCTTTATAGGTAGGCCGGGCAGGGGAGCCGCTCCCTCAACAAGCGACCACCGTCCTCCTCCGCCAATTCAAGAAAACTAGGCCCTCACCTTGACGCTCTCCCATGCCACGCGCCTCCGTTACCTACCCCATGCGATGCGTGCAACATACATGGCCAAGGATAAGGGCATGGTGGTAAGAATGAATTGGCAGTTTCTACCCCGTGCATTAAAGTCATTCACAGGCCATTACAAGGGCAACACCACCACTATTGGCTTTACACGACGCATGGAGAAACCGGAAACTTCCCCAGACTCAAGATTAATGAAGAATCAAAGAAGACCTGAAGAGACCAGGCTCTTCCGTGCCCCTGCCTGCGCACTTATTAGGACCTACCCCAATGATGTTCGGCAACACGTTCGGGGTAGGCCCAGGGGCTTCTATCGGTGCAACAAACCCTGGGCCTGTTGCCCGAACTGTGCACAGGCACGGGGACGAGATAGTGGCACCAGGCCATACCAGAGTGCTAGAGACTAGGGTTTTCGAAGGACAAACATGCATATCGAGAAGACCAAGATCAAGCCACATAAGCAAGGTGCCACCAGTAGAAAATCCTCCCTTGCTTGGCAGGCGAGCTCGGCAAGGGAGGGGTTACCCCCGGAAGAGAACATCCAAGACGTCCCGGCAGCACCTACTGGGACTCACGGAGGAAAACCACCTCACCCAACTACTCCACCACAACCCACGTCGTCAATTGATGCGGTGTCAAGCCGCAAAGTGACTAAGTGGCAGCCATTCGCCACATGGAGGCCTATTTCTACAAGGGATACCTACAAGTGATAATTGTCCTGCGACGTGTCAAGTGATGATGTGATGTATTAGTGCACCGTGTCAGCCTACAGGGTTAGGTATGATAGCACTATTTGCTATCTTATTAGTGCATAATGACAAACTTGCCATTGTGGTGACCCCTTAACCTATAAAAGGAGGGCCATGGCAACCGTAGAAAGGGTTAGAAGGTTGAATCCCCACTCATTCATACACGCGTAGCCACTGCTGCCCGAGGCAACCCTGCCGGGCAAGTGTACTATGCTCCACCACCATTCTTCCACCATCAATCCACCAAAGCTAGAGTTGGCTTTTACACCTCACAGCGGCCCGAACCTGGGTAAACCGCCTGTGTGATGTCTGCCATGCTGCCCCATGCTCTTCTGCTCTTCGTGCAACGTGACATCCCCCTGCCGAAACAGCAAGGGACTCTTGGTCCCATAGGTGGTCATGGTTACGCACGACACACACACTTATGGTAGTTACTTCCTTCAGTTATGAAACCAAGGTATCAATCCAGTAGGAGAGCTAAGCAACACTATGTAAACGGTACCTGAACACAAAGAACAAATACTTGCAACCTAACGCGTAAGAGGGGTTCTCAATCCCTCCACGGTAAAAAGATAGATAAATTTGTGGTAGATTGGATAAATAGATCTTGATAAAACATAAATAAAATAAGTCAAAAAAGTGCAGCAAGGTATTCTTGGGTTTTTGGAATAATAGAACTAAAAATAAAAGTGGCAAATAATAGATCGGAAAGCAAATATGATAAAGAATAACCTGGGGCCGTCACTCCAAAAAAAGACTCATCTGTGACATTTTTGGCCGAATGATTTTTTTCTGTCATGCTTATGACACTTCTATGACGATAATTGTGACAAAACCCGGTATCATAATAGATGTGGTGGGCTCCTACTTCTGTGACAAAAAGTCATGATAGAAAATAGCTTTTTGTCCTGGGCAGACCGGGGACATAGCTGCATCACATTCTTTGGGCCGTCCATGACGGAAAAAACCGTGGTAGAAGCGAGGGCCAGGAAAATATCGGGGAGTTCCCGGTTATGGTGGGTGGTCGGGGGCCGAGTGATGTGCATTTCTCTCGTACGCGTATGCATGTGTGTGCGAGGCGTTGTGCTCTAACTGAATCCGAGGCGTTGGGCTCTAACTGAACCCGAGTGATTGCACTAGCTATGTTACTTAACCCGAGTGATCGATCCTTGCTATTAACTGAAGCCGAGTGATTCCTTTGCGACTGATGCTAACTAAAGCCGATCGATGCTGCCTCTGGATGAATAGTGAGTGTTGTTGGGGGGGGGGGTTGGATGAACAGTTCCCGGTGGCGGGTTGGATGAACAGGACCCCGTGGTAGTAGAGGCCGTTGCCGCTGGATGAACAGGACCCCGATCGAGCCGATTGGGGGTGGATGAACATGACCCTGTGGAGGGATGGATGAACAGGACCCCGTGGAGGTCTAGTTGAACAGTAGCCGATGGAGGGCTGGATGAAAATTAGCCCGTGAAGGGGTGAGGTAGTCCTAGACTAAGGGGTCCTTGGGCGTCCGGCCTGTTAGCCATGGGCCAGACTGATGGGCTGTGAAGATACGAAGACCGAAGACTGCACCCATGTCCGGATGGGACTCTCCATGGCGTGGAAGGCAAGCTTGGTGACCGGATATGTATATTCCTTTCTTTGTAACCGACCTTGTGCAACCCTAGATCCTCCCGGTGCTTATATAAACCGGAGGACTTAGTCCGAAAAGGACAGATATTCATTACCATAGCCATACCAGCTAGACCTCTAGGGTTTATCCATTACGATCTCGTGGTAGATCAACTTTTGTAATACTCATATTCATCAATACCAATCAAGGAGGACGTAGGGTATTAACTCCATAGGGAGGGCCCGAACCTGGGTAAACATCGTGTCCTCAGTCTCCGGTTACCATCGACCTTAGCCGCACAGTTCGGGACCCCCTACCTGAGATCCGTCGGTTTTGACACCGACATTGGTGCTTTCTTTGAGATTTTCACGGTGTCGTCCTAAAAAGGTTCGATGGCCCCTTCAATCGTCAACAATGACGCTGTCCAAGGAGAAACATTCCTCCTCGGACAGATTTTCATGTTCGGCTACTTCGCGCTGCCGGCCAATTCGTTTGGCCATCTGGAGCAGATCAATAGCTACGCCCCTGGCCACCATGTCAGATTTGGGAGCTTGGACTATGTCACGAACATCCGTGGAGATCTGATCATCACTGGATTCGAGACCGCCACGATCTCTCCTGGTCACCTCGATGAACATGGCCTAAATCTGTCATTGGACCATATTCAGGAGATAGCTCCTATAACCACTCTGGCCTTAGATCCGGAGCATATGGCGCTATCTAAGGACTGGAGGTTCAACCCCACCATGGAGGCCACAGATTCCCCGACGTTAGAGCCGCACATGGACTTAAACTCGCACAATATTTTTGTCGTCGGAACCCCGGACTCATCTCCGGGTGTAAGTTCCGAACCATGTGAGTCCACGGATGCCGAACTTGATCGTTTATCAATATTTGAGTACAGTGCCGCAGACATCTTCCAACACTCACCCTTGGGTGACGTGCTAAGCTCATTAAAGAACTTCTCCTTGGCGGGGGACTCACAGCCGAACTATATTCGGTTCGAACTAGAAGCTGATGACAGGGAATTTCGCTCCCCACCGGCTACCTACTTTATAGCCACTATCGAAGACTTAAACGGCATGCTCGATTACGGCACCGATGACATCGACCGTATGGACGACGATGCCGGAGAAGAAGAGGCCCAGGACCCGCCGTTCACCGGATGCTGGACGACCACTTCCTCGTATGATGTGTACATGGTGGATGCACCAAAGGAGAATAGCGGCTATGACAAAGAAGACCCAGTTGAGGATAAACCTCGTAAGATACGATCGAAACGCCGGCGTCAGCGGGGCCGCTCTAAGTCACACCGCAGTAAAGATAGCAACAATGGCACAGGAAAAGATAACACTCCGGAAGGTGCTGAAGATAACATGCCGCAGCTACCGAACGGAATGAACGGGAAGATGGGCAGGTTAGCCCTGGTAGACAGGCCATGCACGAGGACTGGGATTACAGTAATTATCTTCCGCTCTCCGAGGATGAGGCGAGCCTCGGCGCCAAAGATTTCGTCGTGACTGCGGAACCTCTTGAGCAGGAGCTCTTCAAGAGCCAGCTAATAGCCATTGCAAGGAGCCTGAAAAAGAAGCAGTGGTAGCTTCAAGCTAACAAAGATCTTCTCAACTATAAATGGACCGACATCCTAGCAGCCGAAGAATACAGCCTCAAGCGCCCGGCCAAAAGCTATCCGAAGCACAAATTACTACCTTAGTTCGACAACGAGGCGCCGGAGCACATACCACCATCGCGCAATGTGGCTGACCGACCACCACGTGGATGGGGCAAAGCGGCAACTCAAGCCGAACACCAGCCCGCCCCGCCTCATCACAAAGGCAAAGGTAAATCAGCTCACGGTCATACATATGACCTTCAACATGACCTGAACTATAAAGCAGGATATACCTGATCGATTAACGGATCACGAGGACGTTCCTCGACACGTAATGATGGCTACCTATTCAGACGTGACAAACCTAGTCACACTCGAGCCGGCAATTGCAGACGGACTCCATCGGAGCTACGTCGCCACATGGCCCAATATAGAGGGGCCGCAAACCCGCTTTGCTTCACTGATGAAGTAATGGATCACGAATTCTCCGAAGGGTTCAAACCCGTGAATATCGAATCATACGATGGGACAACTGATCCCGCAGTATGGATCGAGGATTTTATCCTCCACATCCACATGGCCCCGGGCGATTACCTCCACACAATCAAGTACCTCCCGCTCAAGCTTACAGGACCAGCTCGACACTGGTTAAACAGCCTGCCTTAAAATTCTATTTGCAGCTAGGAGGACTTTGAAGAGGCCTTCCTCGACAACTTCCGAGGTACATATGTCCGGCCACCAGACGCCGATGACTTAAGCCACATAGTTCAACAGTCCGAGAAGTCGGCCAAGAAATTCTGGACTAGGTTCCTAACTAAAAAGAACTAGATCATCGACTGTCTGGATGCCGAAGCCCTAGCGGCCTTTAAACTCAACATCCACGACAAATGGTTTGCCCGCCACTTCGGCCAAGAAAAGCCAAAATCTATGGCAGCCCTCACGGCACTCATAACCCGCTTTTGCATGGGTGAGAATAGTTGGCTGGCTCGTAGAAAAAACATAGCCAGCGAGGCGGGCCTCTCCGAGGCCAAAAATAGCAATGGCAAGCTCGAACGTAACAGAGACAAGCGCCGAAGCAATGGTGATAATACCGATGACACTACGGTTAACACCGGATTCAGCGGCTCCAAGCCCGGTCAGTGGAAAAAGTCGTATAAAAGGAACAGTCACGGACCATCAAACTTGGACCGCATACTCGCTCGTCCGTGCCAGATACATGGCACCCCAGACAAACCAGCCAATCATACAAACAGGGATTGTTGGGTCTTCAAACAGGCCGGCAAGTTAAACGCTGAGAACAAGGAAAAGGGATCGCAAAGTGAGGACGATGAGGAAGAGCCCCGACAATTGAACTCAGGAGGGCAGAAGAAGTTCCCCCCTCAAGTCAAAACGGTGAACATGATATATGCCACACACATCCCCAAAAGGGAGCGCAAGTGCACACTAAGGGACATTTATGCGATAGAGCCAGTCGCCCCAAAATTCAACCCATGGTCATCGTGCCCAATCACTTTTGATCGTCGGGATCATCCGACCAGTATCCAGCATGGCACATCAGCCGCACTAGTCCTGGACCCAATCATTGATGGATTCCACCTAACGCGAGTCTTCATGGATAGTGATAGCAGCCTCAATCTACTCTATCAAGACACAGTGTGCCAAATGGGCATTAATCCATCAAGGATCAAGCCAACGAAGACTACCTTCAAAGGAGTCATACTAGGTGTAGAGGCCCACTGTACGGGCTCAATCACACTAGAGGTTGTCTTTGGATCCCCCGACAACTTTCCACGCGAGGATTTAATCTTCGACATCGTCCCATTCCGCAGTGGTTATCACGCACTGCTCGGAGGGACCTCATTCGCCCAGTTCCACACGGTCCCGCACTACGCTTATCTTAAGCTTAAGATGCCCGGTCTACGTGGTGTCATAACGGTCAACAGAAACACGGAGAGCTCCTTCTGCACACAGGGGCACATAGCCGCCCTAGCAGCAGAAGTACAGAGCGACCTTCTCAAGCAGAACCGTAATCCGGCTACCGAGCCCCTGGACATCGTAACTACGCTGCAATAGGACAGCACGGCTCATCAAGAGCTCGACTAGCAATTTGGCCTCCGTCCAAGCCCCGATCAGGTAGTGGCATTCATACCACACATGCATAATTATGCACTAGAAATCCCATGGGCATCGAAGGAGGCACATCTAGCTTGTGATCCACGGTTCGGCTCGACCGATCCCGGACACACATATACTCTCACTATTTCCTTTTTCCTTTTCCAGGTTTCCTTTACACAGGCCTTCTTTGACGACACGACTACCGGTCTTGTCAAAGGATAAAAATACCAGGATGGCAAGAAGCACAAACGTATAGGGGAAGCTCTAGAGGTCAATTCAACGACCACTCTACCTGTTGTCAGGACCCACTCGCGGCTCACCTTTGGTCATGGCATGTTAAATATAGTCGGTCGCTTATCGCACTATTTGTATTAATGCGCTTTAACACATTAACCCAATCATAATGGAAGCAGTTCGTGGCCCAAGTTTAAGGGCCCCAGATATTACCTCTGCTCTCTTTCTATTTTCCTTTTCCCGTTGATAACTTATGTTCTAGCACCCGTACACTTTGGTACGTTTCATATTTGCGAGGGGCTCCCCAGCGCCCCACAATATGGCAACAAAGTCCGAACACTTTTTATAGTATAGTTTGGCACCCCGAATTTAGCATTATATGCATTGGCTCCGAATCATGTCTTTGGTCAATAGTTGGGTTTCCCGGCTCCTGTGCTTGCTACCTTACGTTCCGCTATATCGGCTAAGGTAGTAAAGGGAGAACTACTGCGATTGTGCCTTGGTTTATCCAAACGATCACCTCAGTAGAGAAAGCTGAAAACTGACTGTCATGATGCGGTGAGAGCCGGTCAGCTGTTCGGAGGTTGCAAATCGTTGGAGATTTCTTCCGCATTAGGCGAAGGATTGGTACTTCCCAATCAGACGCTTATAGCACTCTAGTTCGGATACTAGGGGTTAAGCCCATGTTTTTATTGTCGAACTCCTATGGACAAGTGAGGGCGTTACAACCGCATAGTCTGGTTGCCTGATTCGTTGCGCTAAACAAATCCTTCAAGGACCATCTAATTGGATCAAGATTGTTTAGATTCCATCCCGAACACCCCCGTACTACCTACGTGGGGGCAGAAGCCGATGACTGGTTAACCCTCAGATTTCATACAACACGGCCGCATAGGAAGTAAAAATTTAAAATCATAACAAGCATTATACTGCACAATCACTTTGTTTTATCAAACAAGGTAGAGGGAGCTCGAATACATTCATTCGAAGATAGTGTATTTCTCACAATGATCCGCAACAATGCGGGACCCCTCCAAGACATCACCGAGGTATCGCTCGGGTGTGCGGTGCTCCTTGCCATCCGGCGGCCCCTCGGTCGCTAACTTGATAGCGTCCAGCTTCGCCCACCAGACCTTGCAATAGGAGAAGGCCAGACGCGCGCCCGCGATGCAGACGGACCGCTTGATGACGTCCAGCCAAGGATAGGCAGCCACCAGCTTCTTCACGAGGCCAAAATAGCTGTTGGGTATAGCTTTGGCTGGCCACAACCGGATTATCATATCCTTCATGGCCAGTTCGGCCACCCTGTGTAGTTCGACCAGCTGTTTCAGCTGATTGCCGAAGGGCACCGAATGTTCTGGCGTGAGATATTGCGACCAGAACAGCTTCTCCATGGAACTCCCTTCTTCAGCTCGGAAGAACTCTGCGGCGTCGGTCACACTACGTGGTAGATCAGCAAAGGCCCCTGGAGAACTCCGAATCCGGGTTAGTAAAAGAAATTTCCTCTTCACACTCTTGCTTTTCATATTGAAGGCTTACCCGCCGCGATCTTCCTGGCCTCCTGGATCTCTTGGAGGGCGCCCTGGGATTCAATCTGGGTCGTCTCTGCACTCTTACGAGCCTTGGCGAGTTCTGCCTCTTGAGCCGACGCATTGTGCTCCAAGGTCTCGCACTTCCTCACCGCGTCTTGGAGCTCCTGTTGGACATCATTGACCCAGGCCTTGAGCTTCTTATGAGGGGCCTGCTCCTTGATAGCCTTCCGCTCGGCTTTGGCCAGGCCTTTCTCAGGGCCTCGACCTCAGTTGTCGCTTCTATACAAATCATGGCATTTCGGTCAATACATATCATTTTACCTTTTTTCGAATACATAACGGGTGATCACATACCTTGTTTCTCTTCGAGCTGCCTCCTCACCTGGCCGAGCTCCTCCTCGGCATGCTCCTGTATCCGCTTCAGTTCAGAGACCTCGGCAGTATGTGAGGCTGCGGCCAACAGCGATGCCTGCATATTCATTTCAGACAATTTCATTAGTTTCCTGCAATAAAGGATTGATCCTCTGTCCGGCTTTTCTTTCCGAACACAGGACAATGTCTGAGGGGCTACTGTCTATATTGGGATTTTCTCCTTAGCGTCGCTTACCTCAAAACCTGTCAGCAGGCTGCTATAGGCTTTGGTTAATCTGCTCTTGGCAGACTGAACGTTTTCAGTTACCATGATCATAATAACATGGTGCTCGTCCACAATGGAAGCGCCTCGCGGCGCTTAAAGCGGATTATCCGGTGCCCCTGGTTGGACAGGGGTCACTGGCAAAATAGGCATACCCCCTTCTTTCGAAGGAGGTTGCTGATACGTCTCCAACGTATCTATAATTTTTGATTGCTCCCTGCTATATTATCTACTGTTTTGGACATTATTGGGCTTTATTATCCACTTTTGTATTATTTTTGGGACTAACCTATTAATCGGAGGCCCAACCCAGAATTGTTGTTTTATGCCTGTTTTAGTGTTTCGAAGAAAAGGAATATCAAACGGAGTCCAAACGGAATGAAACCTTCGGGAATGTGATTTTCTCAACGAATAAGACCCAGGAGACTTGGACCCTACGTCAAGACACAAAAGAGGAGGCCACAAGGTAGGGGGGTGCGCCAACCCCCCCCCACCCCAGGCGCACCCTCCACCCTCGTGGGCCCCCTGTTGCTCCACCGACATACTCCTTCCTCCAATATATACCTACGTATCCCCAAACGATCAGATACGGAGCCAAAACCCTAATTCCACCGCCGTAACTTTCTGTATCCACGAGATCCCATCTTGGGGCCTGTTCCGGAGCTCCGCCGGAGGGGGCATCGATCACGGAGGGCTTCTACGTCAACACCATAGCCCCTCCGATGAAGTGTGAGTAGTTTACCTCAGACCTACGGGTCCATAGTTAGTATCTAGATGGCTTCTTCTCTCTTTTTGGATCTCAATACAATGTTCTCCCCCTCTGTTATGGAGAACTATTCGATGTAATCTTCTTTTTGCGGTGTGTTTGTTGAAACCGATGAATTGTGGGTTTATGATCAAGTCTATCTATGAACAATATTTGAATCTTCTCTGAATTCTTTTATGTATGATTGGTTATCTTTGCAAGTCTCTTCGAATTATCAGTTTGGTTTAGCCTACTAGATTGATCTTTCTTGCAATTGGAGAAGTGCTTAGCTTTGGGTTCAATCTTGTGGTGTCCTTTCCCAGTGACAGCAGGGGCAGCCAGGCACGTATTGTATTGTTGCCATCGAGGATAACAAGATGGAGTTTTCATCATATTGCATGAGTTTATCCCTCTACATCATGTCATCTTGCTTAAGGCGTTACTATGTTTTCATTAACTTAATACTCAAGATGCATGCTGGATAGCGGTCGATGAGTGGAGTAATAGTAGTAGATGCAGGCAGGAGTCGGTCTACTTGTCTCGGACGTGATGCGTATATCCATGATCATACCTAGATATTCTCATAACTATGCTCAAATCTGTCAATTGCTCAACAGTAATTTGTTCATCCACCGTAGAATACTTATGCTCTCGAGAGAAGCCACTAGTGAAACCTATGGCATCCGGGTCTATCTTCATCATATTAATCTCCCAATACTTAGTTATTTCCTTGCTTTACTTTGCTTTTATTTTACTTTGCATCTTTATCGTAAAAATACCAAAAATATTATCTTATTATCTCTATAAGATCTCACTCTCGTAAGTGGCCGTGTAGGGATTGACAGCACCTTATCGCATTGGTTGCGAGGATTTATTTGTTTTGTGCAGGTACGAGGGACAGGCGTGGAGCCTCCTAATGGATTGATACCTTGGTTCTCAAAAACTGAGGGAAATACTTACGCAAATTTGCTGCATCATCCCTTCCTCTTCGGGGAAAACCAACGCAGTTCTCAAGATGTAGCAAGAAGAATTTCTGGCGCCGTTGCCGAGGAGGTGTACGCAAAAGTGAATATACCAAGTACCCATCACATACCCTTATTTTCGGCATTACATTATTTGCCATTTTCCTCTCGTTTTCCTCTCCCCCACTTCACCCTTGCCGTTTTATTCGCCCTCTCTCTCTATCCTCCCTCTGTTTCTCTATTTGCCTCCTTTTGCCCGCTTGCTTTTTGTTTGCTTCTGTGTTAGTTCGTTTGCTTGTGGTTATGGCCAGTCCCTTACCTTCTGCCTCTATGTGTGAAATTGGGGAAATTATTGTCGATATGGACAATAATAATATCATGAAAAATTCTGATGCTCCTGCTAGTGAACCACCCATCTTACATACAAAAAAATTCCGTGTTGGTACTGGTAATATTATTGGAAAAGAAGTTATTCAAGATTTCTTTACTTGTGCCGGTGCTTTACCTTCAATGGGTAGTTCCATCCTACATAGAACTAGTAGTCTTGTGGATGCTATTGCCATGCTTGTAGTTGAACTTGAAAGACAATTCATGCACATGCAACCTTGCATACAAAGGATTTTCCTAGAATTTTCTAATATTGGACATTCCTCTATTAAGCGTGCCGCTACTGTCTTTTTGGCTCATGAGTTTAGATTCATAATAAAAGAATCCAAAGAAATCTTTGCGCATTATAGGGTGGACGCTTGTCGTCCTCCCATAGAGGCCATCCTCTTTGATCAAGAAGAAATAATGCGTTTTCAATATCTAGACTATGTTGCTTTCAATGAAAATCTTAGAAAAAAAGGTTCCTATCAATGTTTTAGTTGATAGAATTTCTGAACTTAATGATGATTTGGCTATTCAAAATAATGAACTAGGATATTCTGTTGAATATAGGCTCACAAAGTTCAGTCAAAAGAATGCTTACAATGATGAATTGGTTGTGCAATACGAAGGACCAAAGGAGGAACCTATACCTCATAAGGTTGATCTTGGGAACCTATACCACCTAAGGTTGATCTTGGGGACCTGGGGCCCTGTAGGGATTGACAACCCCTTATCGTGTTGGTTGCGAGGATTTATTTGTTTTGTGCAGGTACGAGGGACTGGCGTGTAGCCTCCTACTGGATTGATACCTTGGTTCTCAAAAACTGAGGGAAATACTTACGCTACTTTGCTGCATCATCCCTTCCTCTTCGGGGAAAACCAACGCAGTGCTCAAGAGGTAGCAACTAGGATTTCTGGCGCCGTTGCCGAGGAGGTCTACGCAAAAGTCAATATACCAAGAACCCATCACATACCCTTATCTCCCGCATTACATTATTTGCCATTTGCCTCTCGTTTTCCTCTCACCCACTTCACCCTTGCCGTTTTATTCGCCCTCTCTCTCTATCCTCCCTCTCTTTCTCTATTTGCCTCTTTTTACCTGCTTGCTTTTTGTTTGCTTCTGTGTTAGTTCGTTTGCTTGTGGTTCTGGCCAGTCCCTTACCTTCTGCCTCTATGTGTGAAATTGGGGAAATTATTGTCGATATGGACAATAATAATATCATGAAAAATTCTGATGCTCCCGCTAGCGAACCACCCATCTTACATACAAAAAAATTCCGTGTTGGTACTGGTAATATTATTGGAAAAGGAGTTATTCAAGATTTCTTTACTTGTACCGGTGCTTTACCTTCAATGGGTAGTTCCATCCTACATAGAACTAGTAGTCTTGCAGACGCTATTGCCATGCTTGTAGTTGAACTTGAAAGACAATTCATGCACATGCACCCTTGCATACAAAGGATTTTCCTAGAATTTTCTAACATTGGACATTCTTCTATTAAGCGTGCCGCTACTGTCTTTTTGGCTCATGAGTTTAGATTCATAATAAAAGAAGCCAAAGAAATCTTTGCGCTTTATAGGGTGGACGCTTATCGTCCTCCCATAGAGGCCACCCTCTTTGATAAAGAAGAAATAATGCATTTAAAATCTCTCAAACTCGGAGGTGCCGTAGTTTCGGTGCTTGATCGGTCGGATTGGGAAGACGTACGACTACTTCCTCTATGTTGCGTCAACGCTTCCGCACTCGGTCTGCGTGGGTACGTAGACAACACTCTCCCCTCTCGTTGCTATGCATCACCATGATCTTGCGTGTGCGTAGAATTTTTTTTGAAATTACTGCGTTCCCCAACAATGGTATCCGAGCCTAGGTTTTATGGTTTGATGTTATATGCACGAGTAGAACACAAGTGAGTTGTGGGCGATATAAGTCATACTGCCTACCAGGATGTCATACTTTGGTTCAGCGGTATTGTTGGACGAGACAACCCGGACCGACATTATGCGTACGCTTACGCGAGACCGGTTCTCCCGACGTGCTTTGCACATAGGTGGCTAGCGGGCGACAGTCTCTCCAACTTTAGTTGAACCAAGTGTGGCTACGCCCGGTCCTTGTGAAGGTTAAAACGGAGTCTATTTGACAAACTATCGTTGTGGTTTTGATGCGTAGGTGAGAATGGTTCTTGCTTAAGCCCGTAGCAGCCACGTAAAACTTGCAACAACAAAGTAGAGGACGTCTAACTTGTTTTTGCAGGGCATGTTGTGATGTGATATGGTCAAGGCATGATGCTGAATTTTATTGTATGAGATGATCATGTTTTGTAACCGAGTTATCGGCAACTGGCAGGAGCCATATGGTTGTCGCTCTATTGTATGCAATGCAATCGCGATGTAATGCTTTACTTTATCACTAAACGGTAGCGATAGTAATGGAAGCATAAGATTGGCGAGACGACAACGATGCTACGATGGAGATCAAGGTGTCGCGCCGGTGACGATGGTGATCATGACGGTGCTTCGGAGATGGAGATCACAGGCACAAGATGATGATGGCCATATCATATCACTTATATTGATTGCATGTGATGTTTATCTTTTATGCATCTTATCTTGCTTTGATTGACGGTAGCATTATAAGATGATCTCTCACTAAATTATCAAGAAGTGTTCTCCCTGAGTATGCACCGTTGCGAATGTTCTTCGTGCTGAGACACCACGTGATGATCGGTTGTGATAGGCTCTACATTCAAATACAATGGGTGCAAAACAGTTGCACACGCGGAATACTCAGGTTATACTTGACGAGCCAAGCATATACAGATATGGCCTCGGAACACGGAGACCGAAAGGTCGAGCGTGAATCATATAGTAGATATGATCAACATAGTGATGTTCACCATTGAAAACTACTCCATCTCACGTGATGATCGGTTATGGTTTAGTTGATATGGATCACGTAATCACTTAGAAGATTAGAGGGATGTCTATCTAAGTGGGAGTTCTTAAGTAATATCATTAATTGAACTTAAATTTATCATGAACTTAGTCCTGGTAGTATTTTGCAAATTATGTTGTAGATCAATAGCTTGCGTTGTTGCTTTCATATGTTTATTTTGATATGTTCCTAGAGAAAAATTGTGTTGAAAGATGTTAGTAGCAATGATGCGGATTGGATCCGTGATCTAAGGTTTATCCTCATTGCTGCACAGAAGAATTATGTCCTTGATGCACCGCTAGGTGACAGACCTATTGCAGGAGCAGATGCAGACGTTATGAACGTTTGGCTAGCTCAATATGATGACTACTTGGTAGTTTAGTGCACCATGCTTAACGGCTTAGAATCGGGACTTCAAAGACGTATTGAACGTCATCGACCATATGAGATGTTCCAGGAATTGAAGTTAATATTTCAAGCAAATACACGAGTTGAGATATATGAAGTCTCCAACAAGTTCTATAGCTAAAAGATGGAGGAGAATCGCTCAACTAGTGAGCATGTGCTCAGATTGTCTGGGTACTACAATCGCTTGAATCAAGTGGGAGTTAATCTTCCAGATAAAATAGTGATTGACAGAATTCTCTAGTCACCATCACCAAGTTAGTAGAACTTCGTGATGAACTATAATATGCAAGGGATGACTAAAGTGATTCCCAAGCTCTTCGTGATGTTGAAATCGACGAAGGTAGAAATCAAGTGTTGATGGTAGACAAGACCACTAGTTTCAATAAAAGGGCAAAGGGAAGATGGGGAACTTCAAGAAGAACGGCAAGCAAGTTGCTACTCAAGTGAAGAAGCCCAAGTCTGGTCCTAAGCCTGAGACTAAGTGTTTCTACTGCAAAGGGACTGGTCACTGGAAGCGGAACTACCCCAAGTGATTGGCAGATAAGAAGGATGGCAAAGTGAACATAGGTATATTTGATATACATGTTATTGATGTGTACTTTACTAGTGTTTATAGCAACCCCTCAGTATTTGATACTAGTTCAGTTGCTAAGATTAGTAACTCGAAACGGGAGTTTCAGAATAAACAGAGACTAGTTAAGGGAGAAGTGATGATGTGTGTTGGAAGTGGTTCCAAGATTGATATAATCATCATCGCACACTCCCCTATACTTTCGGGATTAGTGTTGAACCTAAATAAGTGTTATTTGATTTTTGCGTTGAGCATGAATATGATTTGATCATGTTTATTGCAATTCGGTTATTCATTAAAGTCTGAGAATAATTGTTGTTCTGTTTACATGAATAAAACCTTCGATGGTCATACACCCAATGAAACAAGTTCATTGGATCTCGATCGTAGTGATACACATATTCATAATATTGAAACCAAAAGATGCGAAGTTAATAATGATAGTGCAACTTATTTGTAGCACTGCCGTTTAGGTCATATTGGTGTAAAGCGCATGAAGAAACTCCATGCTGATGGAATTTTGGAATCACTTGATTATGAATCACTTGATGCTTGCGAACCATGCCTCATGGGCAAGATGACTAAGACTCCGTTCTCCGGAGTGAGCAACTGACTTATTGGAAGTAATACATACTGATGTATGCGATCCGATGAGTGTTAAGGCTCACGGCAAGTATCGTTATTTTCTGAACTTCACGGATGATTTGAGCAGATATGGGTATATCTACTTGATGAAACATAAGTCTGAAACATTTGAAAAGTTCAAAGAATTTCAGAGTGAAGTGGAAAATCATCGTGACAATAAAATAAAGTTTCTACGATCTGATCGCGGAGACAAATATTTGAGTTACGAGTTTGGTCTTCAATTAAAACAATGTGGAATAGTTTCACAAACTCATGCCACATGGAACACCACATCATAATGGTGTGTCCGAACGTCATAACCGTACTTTATTGGATATAGTGCAATCTATGATGTCTCTTACCGATCTACCACTATCGTTTTGGGGTTATGCATTAGAGACAGCTACATTCACGTTAAATAGGGCACCATCTAAATCCGTTGAGACGACACCATGTGAACTATGGTTTGGCAAGAAACCTAAGCTGTCGTTTCTTAAATTTTGGGGTTGCGATGCTTATATGAAAGAGTTTCATCCTGATAAGCTCAAACTCAAATCCGAGAAGTGCGTCTTCATAGGATATCCAAAGGAAACTATTGGATACACCTTCTATCACAGATCCGAAGGCAAGACTTTTGTTGCTAAATTCGGAAACTTTCTGGAGAAGGAGTTTCTCTGGAAAGAAGTGAGTGGGAGGAAAGTAGAACTTGATGAGGTAACTGTACCTGCTCCCTTACTGGAAAGTACATCACAGAAAACTGTTTCAGTGACACCTACACCAGTTAGTGAGGAAGCTAATGATAATGATCATGAAACTTCAGATCAAGATACTACTGAACCTCGTAGATCAACCAGAGTAAGATCCGCGCCAGAGTGGTACGGTAATCCTGTTCTGGAAGTTATGCTACTAGATCATGATGAACCTACGAACTATGAAGAAGCGATGGTGAGCCCAGATTCCGCAAAGTGGCTTGAAGCCATGAAATTTGAGATGGGATCCATGTATGAGAACAAAGTATGGACTTTGGTTGACTTGCCCGTTGATCGGCAAACAATTGAGAATAAATGGATCTTCAAGAAGAAGACTGACGCTGACGGTAATATTACTGTCTACAAAGCTCGACTTGTCGCAAAAAGTTTTCGGCAAGTTCAAGGGATTGACTACGATGAGACCTTCTCACCCGTAGCGATGCTTAAGTCTGTCCGAATCATGTTAGCAATTGCTGCATTTTATGATTATGAAATTTGGCAGATGGATGTCAAAACTGCATTCCTGAATGGATTTCTGGAAGAAGAGTTGTATATGATGCAACCAGAAGGTTTTGTCGATCCAAAGGGAGCTAACAAAGTGTGCAAGCTCCAGCGATCCATTTATGGACTGGTGCAAGAATCTCGGAGTTGGAATATACGCTTTGATAAGTTGATCAAAGCATATAGTTTTATACAGACTTGCAGTGAAGCCTGTATTTACAAGAAAGTGAGTGGGAGCACTATAACATTTCTGATAAGTATATGTGAATGACATATTGTTGATCGTAAATAATGTAGAATTATTCTACAAAGCATAAAGGAGTGTTTGAAAGGAGTTTTTCAAAGAAAGACCTTGGTGAAGCTGCTTACATATTGAGTATCAAGATCTATAGAGATAGATCAAGACACTTGATAAGTTTTTTTCAATGAGTACATACCTTGACAAGATTTTGAAGTAGTTCAAAATGGAACAGTCAAAGAAAAGGTTTCTTGCCTATGTTACAAGGTGTGAAGTTGAGTAAGACTCAAAGCCCGACCACGGCAGAAGATAAAAAGAGAACGAAAGTCATTCCCTATGCCTCAGTCATAGGTTCTATAAAGTATGCCATGCTGTATACCAGATCTATTGTATGCCCTACCACTGAGTTTGGCAAGGGAGTACAATAGTGATCTAGAAGTAGATCACTGGACAGCGGTCAAAATTATCCTTAGTGGAATAAGGATATGTTTCTCGACTATGGAAGTGAAAAAAAAGTTTCGTCGTAAAGGGTTACGCCGATGCAAGTTTTGACACTAATCTAGATGACTCTAAGTCTCGGTCTAGATACATATTGAAAGTGGGAGCAATTAGCTAGAGTAGCTCCATGCAGAGCATTGTTGACATAGAAATTTGCAAAATACATGCGGATCTGAATGTGGTAGACCCGTTGACTAAGATTCTCTCACAAGCAAAACATGATCACACCTTAGTACTCCTTGGGTGTTAATCACATAGCGATATGAACTAGATTACTGAATCTAGTAAACCCTTTGGGTGTTGGTCACATGGCGATGTGAACTATGGGTGTTAATCACATGATGATGTGAACTATTGATGTTAATCACATGGTGATGTGATCTAGATTATTGACTCTAGTGCAAGTGGGAGACTGAAGGAAATATGCCCTAGAGGCAATAATAAAATTATTATTTATTTCCTTATATCATGATAAATGTTTATTATTCATGCTAGAATTGTATTAACCGGAAACATAATACATGTGTGAATACATAGACAAACTTAGTGTCACTAGTATGCCTCTACTTGACTAGCTCGTTAATCAAAGATGGTTATGTTTCCTAACCATGAACAAGGTGTTGTTATTTGATTAACGAGGTCACATCATTAGTTGAATGATCTGATTGACATGACCCATTTCATTAGCTTAGCACCCGATCGTTTAGTATGTTGCTATTGCTTTCTTCATTACTTATACATGTTCCTATGACTATGAGATTATGCAACTCCCGTTTACCAGAGGAACACTTTGGGTGCTACCAAACGTCACAACGTAACTGGGTGATTATAAAGGAGCATTACAGGTGTCTCCAAAGGTACATGTTGGGTTGGTGTATTTCGAGATTAGGATTTGTCACTCCGATTGTCGGAGAGGTATCTCTGGGCCCTCTCGGTAATGCACATCACATAAAGCCTTGCAAGCATTACAACTAAAATGTTAGTTGTGAGATGATGTATTACGGAACGAGTAAAGAGACTTGCCGGTAACGAGATTGAACTAGGTATTGGATACCGACGATCGAATCTCGGGCAAGTAACATACCGATGACAAAGGGAACAACGTATGTTGTTATGCGGTCTGACCGATAAAGATCTTCGTAGAATATGTAGGAACCAATATGGGCATCCAGGTCCCGCTATTAGTTATTGACCGGAGACGTGTCTCGGTCATGTCTACATTGTTCTCGAACCCTTATGGTCCGCACGCTTAAGGTTACGATGACAGTTATATTATGAGTTTATGCATTTTGATGTACCGAAGGTTGTTCGGAGTCCCGGATGTGATCACGGACATGACAAGGAGTCTGGAAATGGTCGAGACATAAAGATTGATATATTGGAAGCCTATGTTTGGATATCGGAAGTGTTCCGGGTCAATCGGGATTTTACCGGAGTACCGGGAGGTTACCGGAACCCCCCGGGGAGCTATATGGGCCTTAGCGGGCCTTAGTGGAAAAGAGAAGGGGCTACCCTAGATGGGCTGCACGCCACCCTCCCTCCCCTAGTCCTATTAGGACAAGGAGAGGTGGCCGGCCCCCCCCCTCTCTCTTTTCCCCCTCCGCGAATCCTATTCCAACTAGGATTGGGGGGGGGGGAATCCTACTCCCAGAGGGAGTAGGACTCTCCTG
>NC_041390.1:379255323-379257485 GCF_002162155.2 Triticum dicoccoides | reverse complement strand
AAGGCAGAGGCACCCCAGAAACACACAAGTTGATCCACGTGATCTATTCCTTAGCCGTGTGCGGTGCCCCCAGCCACCATATTCCTCGATAATACTGTAGCGGAGTTTAGGCGAAGCCCTGCTGCTGTAGTACATCAAGATCGTCACCATGCCATCGTGCTGACGGAACTCTTCCCTGACACTTTGCTGGATCGGAGTCCGGGGATCATCATCGAGCTGAACGTGTGCTCGAACTCGGAGGTGCCGTAGTTTCGGTGCTTGATCGGTCGGATCGGGAAGACGTACGACTACTTCCTCTACGTTGCGTCAACGCTTCCGCAGTCGGTCTGCGTGGCTACGTAGACAACACTCTCCCCTCTCGTTGCTATGAATCACCATGATCTTGCGTGTGCGTAGGAATTTTTTTGAAATTACTGCTTTCCCCAACAGAAATAATGCGTTTTCAATATCTAGACTATGTTGTTTTCAAAGAAAATCTTAGAAAAAAGGTTCCTATCAATGTTTTAGTTGATAGAATTTCTCAACTTAATAATGATTTGGCTATTCAAAATAATGAACTAGGATATTCTATTGAATATAGGCTCACAAAGTTCTGTCAAAAGAATGCTTACAATGATGAATTGGTTGTGCAATACGAAGGACCAAAGGAGTAACCTATACCTCATAAGGTTGATCTTGGGAACCTATACCACCTAAGGTTGATCTTTGGGACCTGTGGCCGTGTAGGGATTGACAACCCCTTATCGTGTTGGTTGCGAGGATTTATTTGTTTTGTGCAGGTACGAGGGACTGGCGCGTAGCCTCCTACTGGATTGATACCTTGGTTCTCAAAAACTGAGGGAAATACTTACGCTACTTTGTTGCATCATCCCTTCCTCTTCGGGGAAAACCAACGCAGTGTTCAAGAGGTAGCAAGAAGAATTTCTGGCACCGTTGCCGAGGAGGTCTACGCAAAAGTCAATATACCAAGTACCCATCACATACCCTTATCTCCTGCATTACATTATTTGCCATTTGCCTCTCGTTTTCCTCTCACCCACTTCACCCTTGCCGTTTTATTCGCCCTCTCTCTCTATCCTCCCTCTCTTTCTCTATTTGCCTATTTTTACCCGCTTGCTTTTTGTTTGCTTCTGTGTTAGTTCGTTTGCTTGTGGTTATGGCCAGTCCCTTACCTTCTTCCTCTATGTGTGAAACTGGGGAAATTATTGTCGATATGGACAATAATAATATCATGAAAAATTCTGATGCTCCTGCTAGCGAACCACCCATCTTACATACAAAAAAATTCCGTGTTGGTACAGGTAATATTATTGGAAAAGAAGTTATTCAAGATTTCTTTACTTGTGCCGGTGCTTTACCTTCAATGGGTAGTTCCATCCTACATAGAACTAGTAGTCTTGCGGACGCTATTGCCATGCTTGTAGTTGAACTTGAAAGACAATTCATGCACATGCAACCTTGCATACAAAGGATTTTCCTAGAATTTTCTAATATTGGACATTCCTCTATTAAGCGTGCCGCTATTGTCTTTTTGGCTCATGAGTTTAGATTCATAATAAAAGAAGCCAAAGAAATCTTTGCTCGTTATAGGGTGGATGCTTGTCATCCTCCCATAGAGGCCATCATCTTTGATCAAGAAGAAATAATGCGTTTTCAATATCTAGACTATGTTGCTTTCAATGAAAATCTTATAAAAAAAGGTTCCTATCAATGTATTAGTTGATAGAATTTCTGAACTTAATGATGATTTGGCTATTCAAAATAATGAACTAGGATATTCTCTTGAATATAGGCTCACAAAGTTCTGTCAAAAGAATGCTTACAATGATGAATTGGTTGTGCAATACGAAGGACCAAAGGAGGAACCTATACCTCATAAGGTTGATCTTGGGAACCTATACCACCTAAGGTTGATCTTGGGGACCTGTGGCCGTGTAGGGATTGACAACCCCTTATCGTGTTGGTTGCGAGGATTTATTTGTTTTGTGCAGGTACGAGGGACTGGCGCGTAGCCTCCTACTGGATTGATACCTTGGTTCTCAAAAACCGAGGGAAATACTTACGCTACTTTGCTGCATCATCCCTTCCTCTTCGGGGAAAAGCAACGCAGTGCTCAAGAGGTAGCAACAAGGATTTCTGGCACCGTTGCCGAGGAGGTCTAC
>NC_041390.1:379193491-379254860 GCF_002162155.2 Triticum dicoccoides | reverse complement strand
CAAAATTCAATATACCAAGTACCCATCACATACCCTTATCTCCCGCATTACATTATTTGCCATTTGCCTCTCGTTTTCCTCTCACCCACTTCACCCTTGCCGTTTTATTCGCCCTCTCTCTCTATCCTCCCTCTCTTTCTCTATTTGCCTCTTTTTACCCGCTTGCTTTTTGTTTGCTTCTGTGTTAGTTCGTTTGCTTGTGGTTATGGCCAGTCCCTTACCTTCTTCCTCTATGTGTGAAACTGGGGAAATTATTGTCGATATGGACAATAATAATATCATGAAAAATTCTGATGCTCCTGCTAGCGAACCACCCATCTTACATACAAAAAAATTCCGTGTTGGTACAGGTAATATTATTGGAAAAGAAGTTATTCAAGATTTCTTTACTTGTGCCGGTGCTTTACCTTCAATGGGTAGTTCCATCCTACATAGAACTAGTAGTCTTGCGGACGCTATTGCCATGCTTGTAGTTGAATAGAAAGACAATTCATGCACATGCAACCTTGCATACAAAGGATTTTCCTAGAATTTTCTAATATTGGACATTCCTCTATTAAGCGTGCCGCTATTGTCTTTTTGGCTCATGAGTTTAGATTCATAATAAAAGAAGCCAAAGAAGTCTTTGCGCATTATAGGGTGGATGCTTGTCATCCTCCCATAGAGGCCATCATCTTTGATCAAGAAGAAATAATGCGTTTTCAATATCTAGACTATGTTGCTTTCAATGAAAATCTTATAAAAAAAGGTTCCTATCAATGTATTAGTTGATAGAATTTCTGAACTTAATGATGATTTGGCTATTCAAAATAATGAACTAGGATATTCTCTTGAATATAGGCTCACAAAGTTCTGTCAAAAGAATGCTTACAATGATGAATTGGTTGTGCAATACGAAGGACCAAAGGAGGAACCTATACCTCATAAGGTTGATCTTGGGAACCTATACCACCTAAGGTTGATCTTGGGGACCTGTTGCCGTGTAGGGATTGACAACCCCTTATCATGTTGGTTGCGAGGATTTATTTGTTTTGTGCAGGTACAAGGGACTGGCGCATAGCCTCCTACTGGATTGATACCTTGGTTCTCAAAAACTGAGGGAAATACTTACGCTACTTCGCTGCATCATCCCTTCCTCTTCGGGGAAAACCAACGCAGTGCTCAAGAGGTAGCAACAAGGATTTCTGGCGCCGTTGGCGAGGAGGTCTATGCAAAAGTCAATATACCAAGTACCCATCACATACGCTTATCTCCCTCATTACATTATTTGCCATTTGCCTCTCGTTTTCCTCTCACCCACTTCACCCTTGCCGTTTTATTCGCCCTCTCTCTCTATCCTCCCTCTCTTTCCCTATTTGCCTCTTTTTACCCGCTTGCTTTTTGTTTGCTTCTGTGTTAGTTCGTTTGCTCGTGGTTATGGCCAGTCCCTTACCTTCTTCCTCTATGTGTGAAACTGGGGAAATTATTGTCGATATGGACAATAATAATATCATGAAAAATTCTGATGCTCCTGCTAGCGAACCACCCATCTTACATACAAAAAAATTCCGTGTTGGTACAGGTAATATTATTGGAAAAGAAGTTATTCAAGATTTCTTTACTTGTGCCGGTGCTTTACCTTCAATGGGTAGTTCCATCCTACATAGAACTAGTAGTCTTGCGGACGCTATTGCCATGCTTGTAGTTGAACTTGAAAGACAATTCATGCACATGCAACCTTGCATACAAAGGATTTTCCTAGAATTTTCTAATATTGGACATTCCTCTATTAAGCGTGCCGCTATTGTCTTTTTGGCTCATGAGTTTAGATTCATAATAAAAGAAGCCAAAGAAGTCTTTGCGCATTATAGGGTGGATGCTTGTCATCCTCCCATAGAGGCCATCATCTTTGATCAAGAAGAAATAATGCGTTTTCAATATCTAGACTATGTTGCTTTCAATGAAAATCTTATAAAAAAAGGTTCCTATCAATGTATTAGTTGATAGAATTTCTGAACTTAATGATGATTTGGCTATTCAAAATAATGAACTAGGATATTCTCTTGAATATAGGCTCACAAAGTTCTGTCAAAAGAATGCTTACAATGATGAATTGGTTGTGCAATACGAAGGACCAAAGGAGGAACCTATACCTCATAAGGTTGATCTTGGGAACCTATACCACCTAAGGTTGATCTTGGGGACCTGTTGCCGTGTAGGGATTGACAACCCCTTATCATGTTGGTTGCGAGGATTTATTTGTTTTGTGCAGGTACAAGGGACTGGCGCGTAGCCTCCTACTGGATTGATACCTTGGTTCTCAAAAACTGAGGGAAATACTTACGCTACTTCGCTGCATCATCCCTTCCTCTTCGGGGAAAACCAACGCAGTGCTCAAGAGGTAGCAACAAGGATTTCTGGCGCCGTTGGCGAGGAGGTCTATGCAAAAGTCAATATACCAAGTACCCATCACATACGCTTATCTCCCTCATTACATTATTTGCCATTTGCCTCTCGTTTTCCTCTCACCCACTTCACCCTTGCCGTTTTATTCGCCCTCTCTCTCTATCCTCCCTCTCTTTCCCTATTTGCCTCTTTTTACCCGCTTGCTTTTTGTTTGCTTCTGTGTTAGTTCGTTTGCTCGTGGTTATGGCCAGTCCCTTACCTTCTGCCTCTATGTGTGAAATTGGGGAAATTATTGTCGATCTGGACAATAATAATATCATGAAAAATTCTGATGCTCCTGCTAGCGAACCACCCATCTTACATACAAAAAAATTCCGTGTTGGTACTGGTAATATTATTGGAAAAGAAGTTATTCAAGATTTCTTTACTTGTGTCGGTGCTTTACCTTCAATGGGTAGTTCCATCCTACATAGAACTAGTAGTCTTGCGGACGCTATTGCCATGCTTGTAGTTGAACTTGAAAGACAATTCATGCACATGCAACCTTGCATACAAAGGATTTTCCTAGAATTTTCTAATATTGGGCATTCCTCTATTAAGCGTGCCGCTACTGTCTTTTTGGCTCATGAGTTTAGATTCATAATAAAAGAAGCCAAAGAAATCTTTGCGCATTATAGGGTGGACGCTTGTCGTCCTCCCATAGAGGCCATCCTCCTTGATCAAGAAGAAATAATGCGTTTCCAATATCTAGACTATGTTGCTTTCAATGAAAATCTTAGAAAAAAGGTTCATATCAATGTTTTAGTTGATAGAATTCTTGAACTTAATGATGATTTGGCTATTCAAAATAATGAACTAGGATATTCTCTTGAATATAGGCTCACAAAGTTCTGTCAAAAGAATGCTTACAATGATGAATTGGTTGTGCAATAGGAAGGACCAAAGGAGGAACCTATACCTCATAAGGTTGATCTTGGGAACTTATACCACCTAAGGTTGATCTTGGGGACCTGTGGCCGTGTAGGGATTGACAACCCCTTATCGTGTTGGTTGCGAGGATTTATTTGTTTTGTGCAGGTACGAGGGACTGGCGCGTAGCCTCCTACTGGATTGATACCTTGGTTCTCAAAAACTGAGGGAAATACTTACGCTACTTTGCTGCATCATCCCTTCCTCTTCGGGGAAAACCAACGCAGTGCTCAAGAGGTAGCAACAAGGATTTCTGGCACCGTTGCCGAGGAGGTCTACGCAAAAGTCAATATACCAAGTACCCATCACATACCCTTATCTCCCGCATTACATTATTTGCCATTTGCCTCTCGTTTTCCTGTCACCCACTTCACCCTTGCCGTTTTATTCACCCTCTCTCTCTATCCTTCCTCTCTTTCTCTATTTGCCTCTTCTTACCTGCTTGCTTTTTGTTTGCTTCTGTGTTAGTTCGTTTGCTTGTGGTTATGGCCAGTCCCTTACCTTCTGCCTCTATGTGTGAAATTGGGGAAATTATTGTCGATATGGACAATAATAATATCATGAAAAATTCTGATGCTCCTGCTAGCGAACCACCCATCTTACATAAAAAAAATCCGTGTTGGTACTGGTAATATTATTGGAAAAGGAGTTATTCAAGATTTCTTTTACTTGTACTCGTGCTTTACCTTCAATGGTTAGTTCCATCCTACATAGAACTAGTAGTCTTGCGGACGCTATTGCCATGCTTGTAGTTGAACTTGAAAGACAATTCATGCACATGCACCCTTGCATACAAAGGATTTTCCTAGAATTTTCTAACATTGGACATTCTTCTATTAAGCGTGCCGCTACTGTCTTTTTGGCTCATGAGTTTAGATTCATAATAAAAGAAGCCAAAGAAATCTTTGTGCATTATAGGGTGGACGCTTGGCGTCCTCCCATAGAGGCCATCCTCTTTGATCAAGAAGAAATAATGCGTTTTCAATATCTAGACTATGTTGCTTTCAATGAAAATCTTAGAAAAAAGGTTCCTATCAATGTTTTAGTTGATGGAATTTCTGAACTTAATGATGATTTGGCTATTCAAAATAATGAACTAGGATATTCTCTTGAATATAGGCTTACAAAGTTCTGTCAAAAGAATGCTTACAATGATGAATTGGTTGTGAAATACGAAGGACCAAAGGAGGAACCTATACCTCATAAGGTTGATCTTGGGAACCTATACCACCTAAGGTTGATCTTGGGGACCTGTGGCCGTGTAGGGATTGACAACCCCTTATCGTGTTGGTTGCCAGGATTTATTTGTTTGGTGCAGGTACGAGGGACTGGCGCGTAGCCTCCTACTGGATTGATACCTTGGTTCTCAAAAACTGAGGGAAATACTTACACTACTTTGCTGCATCATCCCTTCCTCTTCGGGGAAAACCAACGTAGTGCTCAAGAGGTAGCTACAAGGATTTCTGGCGCCGTTGCCGAGGAGGTCTACGCAAAAGTCAATATACCAAGTACCTATCACATACCCTTATCTCCCGCATTACATTATTTGCCATTTGCCTCTCGTTTTCCTCTCACCCACTTCACCCTTGCCATTTTATTCGCCCTCTCTCTCTATCCTCCCTCTCTTTCTCTATTTGCCTCTTTTTACCCGCTTGATTTTCGTTTGCTTCTGTGTTAGTACGTTTGCTTGTGGTTATGGCCAGTCCCTTACCTTCTGCCTCTATGTGTGAAATTGGGGAAATTATTGTCGATCTGGACAATAATAATATCATGAAAAATTCTGATGCTCCTGGTAGCGAACCACCCATCTTACATACAAAAAAATTCCGTGTTGGTACTGGTAATATTATTGGAAAAGGAGTTATTCAAGATTTCTTTAATTGTGCCGGTGCTTTACCTTCAATGGGTAGTTCCATCCTACATAGAACTAGTAGTCTTGCTGATGCTATTGCCATGCTTGTAGTTGAACTTCAAAGACAATTCATGCACATGCACCCTTGCATACAAAGGATTTTCCTAGAATTTTCTAATATTGGACATTCTTCTATTAAGCGTGTCGCTACTATCTTTTTGGCTCATGAGTTTAGATTCATAATAAAAGAAGCCAAAAGAATCTTTGCGCATTATAGGGTGGACGCTTGTCGTCCTCCCATAGAGGCCATCCTCTTTGATCAAGAAGAAATAATGCGTTTTGAATATCTAGACTATGTTGCTTTCAATGAAAATCTTAGAAAAAAGGTTCCCATCAATGTTTTAGTTGATAGAATTTCTGAACTTAATGATGATTTGGCTATTCAAAATAATGAACTAGGATATTCTGTTGAATATAGGCTCACAAAGTTCTGTCAAAAGAATGCTTACAATGATGAATTCGTTGTGCAATATGAAGGACCAAAGGAGGAACCTATACCTCATAAGGTTGATCTTGGGAACCTATACCACCTAAGGTTGATCTTGGGGACCTGAGGCCGTGTAGGGATTGACAACCCCTTATCATGTTAGTTGCGAGGATTTATTTGTTTTGTGCAGGTACGAGGGACTGGCGCGTAGCCTCCTACTGGATTGATACCTTGGTTCTCAAAAACTGAGGGAAATACTTACGCTACATTGGTGCATCATCCCTTCCTCTTTGGGGAAAACCAACGCTGTGCTCAAGAGGTAGCAACAAGGATTTCTGGCGCCGTTGCCGAGGAGGTCTACGCAAAAGTCAATATACCAAGTACCCATCACATACCCTTATCTCCCGCATTACATTATTTGCCACTTGCCTCTCGTTTTCCTCTCACCCACTTCACCCTTGCCGTTTTATTCGCCCTCTCTCTCTATCCTCCCTCTCTTTCTCTATTTGCCTCTTTTTACCGCTTGCTTTTTGTTTGCTTCTGTGTTAGTTCGTTTGCTTGTGGTTATGGCCAGTCCCTTACCTTCTGCCTCTATGTGTGAAATTGGAGAAATTATTGTCGATATGGACAATAATAATATCATGAAAAATTCTGATGCTCCTGCTAGCGAACCACCCATCTTACATACAAAAAAAATCCGTGTTGGTACTGGTAATATTATTGGAAAAGGAGTTATTCAAGATTTCTTTACTTGTGTCGGTGCTTTACCTTCAATGGGTAGTTCCATCCTACATAGAACTAGTAGTCTTCTGGACGCAATTGCCATTCCTGTGTTGAACTTGAAAGACAATTCATACACATGCACCCTTGCATACAAAGGATTTTCCTAGAATTTTCTAATATTGGACATTCTTCTATTAAGCGTGCCGCTACTATCTTTTCGGCTCATGAGTTTAGATTCATAATAAAAGAAGCCAATGAAATCTTTGCGCATTATAGGGGGGACGCTTGTCGTCCTCCCATAGAGGCCATCCTCTCTGATCAAGAAGAAATAATGAGTTTTCAATATCTAGACTATGTTACTTTCAATGAAAATCTTAGAAAAAAGGTTCCTATCAATGTTTTAGTTGATAGAATTTCTGAACTTAATGATGATTTGGCTATTTGAAATAATGAACTAGGATATTCTCTTGAATATAGGCTCACAAAGTTCTGTCAAAAGAATGCTTACAATGATGAATTGGTTGTGCAATACGAAGGACCAAAGGAGGAGCCTATACCTCATAAGGTTGATCTTGGGAACCTATACCACCTAAGGTTCATCTTGGGGACCTGAGGCCGTCTAGGGATTGACAACCCCTTATCATGTTGGTTGCGAGGATTTAGTTGTTTTGTGCAGGTACGAGGGACTGGCGCATAGCCTCCTACTGGATTGATACCTTGGTTCTCAAAAACTAAGGGAAATACTTACGCTACATTGGTGCGTCATCCCTTCCTCTTCAGGGAAAACCAACGCAGTGCTCAAGAGGTAGCAACAAGGATTTCTGGCACCATTGCCGAGGAGGTCTACGCAAAAGTCAATATACCAAGTACCCATCACATATCCTTATCTCCCGCATTACATTATTTGCCATTTGCCTCTCGTTTTCCTCTCACGCACTTCACCCTTGCCGTTATATTCGCCCTCACTCTCTATCCTCCCTCTCTGTCTCTATTTGCCTCTTTTTGCCCGCTTGCTTTTTTTTGCTTCTGTGTTAGTTCGTTTGCTCGTGGTTATGGCCAGTCCCTTACCTTCTACCTCTATGTGTGAAATTGGGGAAATTATTGTCGATATGGACAATAATAATATCTTGAAAAATTCTGATGCTCCTGCTAGTGAACCACCCATCTTACATACAAAAAAAATTCCATGTTGGTACTGGTAATATTATTGGAAAAGGAGTTATTAAAGATTTCTTTACTTGTGCCAGTGCTTTACCTTCTATGGGTAGTTCCATCCTCCATAGAACTAGTAGTCTTGCGGACGCTATTGCCATGCTTGTAGTTGAACTTGAAAGACAATTCATGTACGTGCACCCTTGCATACAAAGGATTTTCCTAGAATTTTGTAATATTGAACATTCTTCTGTTAAGCGTGCCGCTACTATCTTTTTGTCTCATGAGTTTAGATTCATAATAAAAGAAGCCAAAGAAATCTTTGTGCATTATAGGGTAGACGCTTGTCGTCCTCCCATAGAGGCCATCCTCTTTGATCAAGAAGGACTAATGCGTTTTCAATCTCTAGACTATGTTGCTTTCAATGAAAATATTAGAAAAATGGCTCCTATGAATGTTTTTGTTGATAGAATTTCTGAACTTAATGATGATTTGGCTATTCGAAATAATGAACTAGGATATTCTCTTGAATATAGGCTCACAAATTTTGTCAAAAGAATGCTTACAATGATGAATTGGTTGTGCAATACGAAGGACCAAAGGAGGAACCTATACCTCCTAAGGTTGATCTTGGGAACCTATACCTCCTAAGGTTGATCGTGGGGACCTGTGGCTGTGTAGGGATTGACAACCCCTTATCGCGTTGGTTGCGAGGATTTATTTGTTTTGTGCAGGTACGAGGGACTGGCGCATAGCCTCCTAATGGATTGATACCTTGGTTCTCAAAAATTAAGGGAAATACTTACGCTACTTTGCTGCATCATCCCTTCCTCTTCGTGGAAAACCAATGCGGTGCTCAAGAGGTAGCAAGAAGGATCTCTGGCGCCGTTGCCGAGGAGGTCTACGCAAAAGTCGATATACCAAGTACCCATCACATACCCTTATCTCCTGCATTACATTATTTGCCATTTGCCTCTCGTTTTCCTCTCCCCCACTGCACCCTTGCCGTTTTGTTCGCCCTCTCTCTCTATCCACCCTCTCTTTCTCTATTTGCCTCTTTTTGCCCGCTTGCTTTTTGTTTGCTTCTGTGTTAGTTCGTTTGCTTGTGGTTATGGCCAGTCCCTTACCTTCTGCCTCTATGTGTGAAATTTAGGAAATTATTGTCGATATGAACAAAAACAATATCATGAAAAATTCGGATGCTCCTGCTAGAGAACCACCCATCTTACATACAAAAAAATTCCATGCTGGTAGTGGTAATATTATTGGAAAAGGAGTTATTCAAGATTTCTTTACTTGTGTCGGTGCTTTACCTTCTATGGGTAGTTCCATCCTCCATAGAACTAGTAGTCTCGCGGACGCTATTGCCATGCTTGTAGTTGAACTTGAAAGACAATTCATGCACATGCATCGTTGCATACAAAGGATTTTCCTAGAACTTTCTAATATTGAACATTCTTACATTAAGCGTGCTGCTACTATCTTTTTGGCTCATGAGTTTAGATTCATAATAAAAGAAGCCAAAGAAATCTTTGCGCATTATAGGGTGGACGCTTGTCGTCCTCCCATAGAGGCCATCCTCTTTGATCAAGAAGAAATAATGCGTTTTCAATCTCTAGACTATGTTGCATTTTGTGAAAATCTTAGAAAAAGGGTTCCTATCAATGTTTTAGTTGATAGAATTTCTGAACTTAATGATGATGTGGCTATTCAAAATAATGAACTTGGATATTCTCTTGAATATAGGCTCACAAAGTTCTGTCAAAAGAAGGCTTACAATAATGAATTGGTTATGCAATATGAAGGACCAAAGGAGGAACCTATACCTCATAAGGTTGATCTTGGGAACATATACCACCTAATGTTGATCTTGGGGACCTGTGGCCGTGTAGGGATTGATAACCCCTTATCGTGTTGGTTGCGAGGATTTATTTGTTTTGTGCAGGTACGAGGGACTGGCGCGTAGCCTCCTACTGGATTGATACCTTGGTTCTCAAAAACTGAGGGAAATACTTACGCTACTTTGCTGCATCATCCCTTCCTCTTCGGGGAAAACCAACGCAGTGCTCAAGAGGTAGCAACAAGGATTTCTGGCGCCGTTGCCGAGGAGGTCTACGCAAAAGTCAATATACCAAGTACCCATCACATACCCTTATCTCCTGCATTACATTATTTGCCATTTGCCTCTCGTTTTCCTCTCACCCACTTCACCCTTCCGTTTCATTCGCCCTCTCTCTCTATCCTCCCTCTCTTTCTCTATATGCCTCTTTTTACCCGTTTGCTTTTTGTTTGCTTCTGTGTTAGTTCGTTTGCTTGTGGTTATGGCCAGTCCCTTACCTTCTGCCTCTATGTGTGAAATTGGGGAAATTATTGTCGATCTGGACAATAATAATATCATGAAAAATTCTGATGCTCCTGGTAGCGAACCACCCATCTTACATACAAAAAAAATCCGTGTTGGTACTGGTAATATTATTGGAAAAGGAGTTATTCAAGATTTCTTTACTTGTGCCGGTGCTTTACCTTCAATGAGTAGTTCCATCCTACATAGAACTAGTAGTCTTGCGGATGCTATTTCCATGCTAGTAGTTGAACTTAAAAGACAATTCATGCACATGCACCCTTGCATACAAAGGATTTTCCTAGAATTTTCTAATATTGGACATTCTTCTATTAAGCGTGTCGCTACTATCTTTTTGGCTCATGAGTTTAGATTCATAATAAAAGAAGCTAAACAAATCTTTGCGCATTATAGGGTGGACGCTTGTCGTCCTCCCATAGAGGCCATCCTCTTTGATCAAGAAGAAATAATGCGTTTTCAATATCTAGACTATGTTGCTTTCAATGAAAATCTTAGAAAAAAGGTTTCCATCAATGTTTTAGTTGATAGAATTTCTAAACTTAATGATGATTTGGCTATTCAAAATAATGAACTAGGATATTCTCTTGAATATAGGCTCACAAAGTTCTGTCAAAAGAATGCTTACAATGATGAATTGGTTATGCAATACGAAGGACCAAAGGAGGAACCTATACCTCATAAGGTTGATCTTGGGAACCTATACCACCTAAGGCTGATCTTGAGGACCTGAGGCCGTGTAGGGATTGACAACCCCTTATCATGTTGGTTGCGAGGATTTATTTGTTTTGTGCAGGTACGAGGGACTAGCGCGTAGCCTCCTATTGGATTGATACCTTGGTTCTCAAAAACTAAGGGAAATACTTAAGCTACATTGGTGCATCATCCCTTCCTCTTCGGGGAAAACCAACGCAGTGCTCAAGAGGTAGCAACAAGGATTTCTGGCGCCGTTGCCGAGGAGGTCTACGCAAAAGTCAATATACCAAGTACCCATCACATACCCTTATCTCCTGCATTACATTATTTGCCATTTGCCTCTCGTTTTCCTCTCACCCACTTCACCCTTGCCGTTTTATTCGCCCTCTCTCTCTATCCTCCCCCTCTTTCTCTATTTGCCTCTTTTTACCCGCTTGCTTTTTGTTTGCTTTTGTGTTAGTTCGTTTGCTTGTGGTTATGGCCAGTCGCTTACCTTCTGCCTCTATGTGTGAAATTGGAGAAATTATTGTCGATATTGACAATAATAGCATCATGAAAAATTCTGATGCTCCTGCTAGCGAACCACCCATCTTACATACAAAAAAATCTGTGTTGGTACTGGTAATATTATTGGAAAAGGAGTTATTCAAGATTTCTTTACTTGTGTCGGTGCTTTACCTTCAATGTGTAGTTCCATCCTACATAGAACTAGTAGTCTTGCAGATGCAATTGCCATTCTTGTAGTTGAACTTGAAAGACAATTCATGCACATGCACCCTTGCATACAAAGGATTTTCCTAGAATTTTCTAATATTGGACATTCTTCTATTAAGCGTTCCGCTACTATCTTTTTGGCTCATGAGTTTAGATTCATAATAATAGAAGCCAAAGAAATCTTTGCGCATTATAGGGTGGACGCTTGTCGTCCTCCCATAGAGGCCATCCTCTCTGATCAAGAAGAAATAATGAGTTTTCAATATCTAGACTATGTTGCTTTCAATGAAAATCTTAGAAAAAAGGTTCCTATCAATGTTTTAGTTGATAGAATTTCTGAACTTAACGATGATTTGGCTATTCGAAATAATGAACTAGGATATTCTCTTGAATATAGGCTCACAAAGTTCTGTCAAAAGAATGCTTACAATGATGAATTGGTTGTGCAATACGAAGGACCAAAGGAGGAACCTATACCTCATAAGGTTGATCTTGGGAACCTATACCACCTAAGGTTCATCTTGGGGACCTGAGGCCGTGTACTGATTGACAACCCCTTATCATGTTGGTTGCGAGGATTTATTTATTTTGTGCAGGTACGAGGGACTGGTGCGTAGCCTCCTACTGGATTGATACCTTGATTCTCAAAAACTGAGGGAAATACTTACGCTACTTTGCTGCATCATCCCTTCCTCTTCGGGGAAAACCAACGCAGTGCTCAAGAGGTAGCAACAAGTATTTCTGGTGCCGTTGCCGAGGAGGTCTACGCAAAAGTCAATATACCAAGGATTTTCCTATAATTTTCTAATATTGAACATTCTTCTGTTAAGTGTTTCGCTACTATCTTTTTGGCTCATGAGTTCAGATTCATAATAAAAGAAGCCAAGGAAATCTTTGCGCATTATAGGGTGGATGCTTGTTGTCCTCCCATAGAGGCCATCCTCTTTGATCAAGTAGAAATAATGTGTTTTCAATCTCTAGACTATGTTGCTTTCAACGAAAATCTTAGAAAAAGGGTTCCTATCAATGTTTTAGTTGATACAATTTCTGAACTTAATGATGATTTGGCTATTCGAAATAATGAACTAGGATATTCTCTTGAATATAGGCTCACAAAGTTCTGTCAAAAGAATGCTTACAATGATGAATTGGTTGTGCAATACGATGGACCAAAGGAGGAACCTGTAGCTCCTAAGGTTGATCTTGGGAACCTATTCCTCCTAAGGTTAATCTTGGGGACTTGTGGCCGTGTAGGGATTGACAACCCCTTATCGCGTTGGTTGCGAGGATTTATTTGTTTTGTGCAGGTACGAGGGACTGGCGCGTAGCCTCCTACTAGATTGATACCTTGGTTATCAAAAACTGAGGGAAATACTTACGCTACATTGCTGCATCATCCCTTCCTCTTCGGGGAAAACCAACGCAGTGCTCAAGAGGTAGCAAGAATGATTTCTGGCGCCGTTGCCAAGGAGGTCTACGCAAAAGTCAATATACCAAGTACCCATCACATACCCTTATCTCCCGCATTACAATATTTTCCATTTGCCTCTCGTTTTCCTCTCCCCCACTTCACCCTTGCCATTTTATTCGCCCTCTCTCTCTCTATCCTCCCTCTCTTTCTCTATTAGCCTCTTTTTGCCCGCTTGCTTTTTGATTGCTTGTGTGTTAGTTCTTTTGCTTGTCATTATGGCAGTCCCTTACCTTCTGCCTCTATGTCTGAAATTGGGGAAATTATTGTCGATATGGACAAAAATAATATCATGAAAAATTCTGATGCTCCTGCTAGAGAACCACCCATCTTACATAAAAAAAAATTCGTGTTGGTAGTGGTAATATTATTGGAAAAGGAGTTATTCAAGATTTCTTTATTTGTGCTGGTGCTTTACCTTCTATGGGTAGTTCCATCCTCCATGGAACTAGTAGTCTTGCGGATGCTATTGCCATGCTTGTAGTTGAACTTGAAAGACAATTCATGCACATGCACCCTTGCATGCAAAGGATTTTCCTAGAATTTTCTAATATTGAACATTCTTATGTTAAGCATGGCGCTACTATCTTTTTGCCTCATGAGTTTAGATTCATAATAAAAGAAGCCAAAGAAATCTTTGCGCTTTATAGGGTGGACGCTTATCGTCCTCCCATAGAGGCCATTCTCTTCGATAAAGAAGAAATAATGCATTTGAAATCTCTAGACTATGTTGCTTTCAATGAAAATCTTAGAAAAAGGGTTCCTATCAATGTTTTAGTTGATAGAATTTCTGAACTTAATGATGATTTGGCTATTCGAAATAAGGAACTAGGATATTCTCTTGAATATAGGCTCACAAAGTTCTGTCAAAAGAATGCTTACAATGATGAATTGGTTGTGCAATACGAAGGACCAAAGGAGGAACCTATACCTCCTAAGGTTGATCTTGGGAACCTATACCTCCTGAGGTTGATCTTGGGGACTTGTGGCCGTGTAGGGATTGACAACCCCTTATCATGTTGTTTGCGAGGATTTATTTGTTTTGTGCAGGTACGAGGGACTGGCGCGTAGCCTCCTACTAGATTGTTACCTTGGTTCTCAAAAACTGAGGGAAATACTTACGCTATTTTGCTGCATCATCCCTTCCTCTTCGGGGAAAACCAACGCAGTGCTCAAGTGGTAGCAGTTGCGTGCCGGATTCTGGAGCCATATCGGTCTCCTGAATTTGGTCCGGTTGAGGGTCGAACTGAATACAGCCCTCCTCACCACCAGTCTCCATGGAGATCGGCCCCCTGGTGTACGGTGACGGAGGCATCGCCATATGGCGCCTCCTGAGCCTCTCCCCGGCCTGGGAAAGTCCTTCGGGACAACACCTCTGAGTCGTCCTTGGCCTTGGGGGAGTGAGCGGCCGGTAGTGTCTCGCTGGCCATCGCCTTTGAGTCCAACGAACCTCCTGACGAGGATCGCTGGGGCAATCGTGGGCTGGACTGTAATAACATAACCAATCATGTCAGTACAATGCGGAGGCGAGACTTGATTTATAGGCAGACATTAGGCCTAGCACTAACGATGCATCCTGAGGCCTAATACGGGGGCGTTGCTCCGGACTGCTCTCGATGTCCTAGGCAGAGCTGCCCACGAGTGGTCCTTTCCCCTTCTTGGGCGCCTCCGCCTTCAGAATTGTGGAGGCCGCCCTCCTCTTCCTCCCCCCATCAGGGGAGAATCGCTTTCCTCCTCCTCCTCATCTTCGTCGTCTTCGGCGGCGGAGGAGCGGGTCTTGTCTTCGGACATCATGTCCAAAGCACGCTTACAGCGGGGGCCGCTCCGGACCCCCTTGGCCTTTCCTGTGGCCTTAAGGCGCCGGCTCCAGCATCTTCGCTAACGCGGGGTGACTGGTTCTTCAGGCAGCAGAGCCGGACACCGGATTTGCTTTGCCCTCTTCAGCCAGTTCTGAAGAAGCAACGATAATAAAAGCTTAGATATCATCCTTGAAACATGCAAGTAGGGGATGTGTTGAAGATCACATACCTCGTTGGGGAGGTGGTTAATGTCGAGCCGGCGGTATCTCGTTGCCCTTGAAGAGCAACTTCCAGGCATCTTCCTGAGTCGTTTTGAAGAGCCTCTCTAGGGTATGGTGCTTCTTTGGATTGAACTCCCATAGAGGGCGGCTCTGGCTTTGGCAGGGGAGGATCCGACGTACCAGCATCACTTGGATTACGTTGACGAGCTTGATGTCTTTATCCACCATGCTTTGAATGCGCGTCTGCAGCGCTGTCAGCTCGTCTAGTGAACACCAGTTCGGGCTCTTCTCAACCCAGGAGGTGAGTCGCGTGGGAGCGCTGGAGTTGAATTCGGCTGCTGTGACATAGAACCAATGCTTCTGCCACTCTTTTACAGTCTCAACGAAAGTGCCTTTTGGCCAGGAGACATTGGCCAGCTTTCTCACCATGGCGCCTCCTCACTCCGCCTGCTGGCCATCCACCACCTTCGGCTTCACGTTGAAGACCTTGAGCCACAGCCCGAAGTGGGGTTGGATGCAGAGGAAGGCCTCGTACACGACGATGAGCGCGAGATTTTGAGGTAGGAGTTCGCGGATAGATCATGGAAATCTCGCCTGTAATAGAACATAAGCCCGCGGACAAAGGGGTGGAGTGGAAACCCTAGCCCGCGGAGGAAATGAGGGATGAATACTACCCTCTCATTGGGCTTTGGCGTGGGTACGATTTGTCCCTGGGCTGCAAGGCGGTGCGAGATTTCCTTCGCCAAGTACCCGGCCTCCCGAAGCTCGACAATGTCCTCCTCCTTGACGGATAAGGCCATCCACTTGCCTTGACCTCCGGATCCGGACATGGTTTAGTGCTTGCTCGAGTGTAAAAAAGATGGGAACTTGGGCGCTGCAGCTCAAGAGTGGAAAGGAAAAGGAAGAGAGAAGGCGTGGGAGAAGAAAGGGGAATGTTATCTCCTTATAAGGGCAGTGAATATTGAACGCCTCCCTGTAACGCCCCAGACACACCCGCCGGTGGTTGTTACTCCTAGCGGGATCTAGACTGGCCCCACAGATCAATCCTAGTCTTTTCTGCGCACTTTGTCCTCACTCGTGCGCACCGGGGAGCAACTTCCCGGTCGGTCACCCATCCTGACACTACTCCAAGCTGAGCACGCTTAACTTTGGAGTTTTGTCCGAATGGGCTCTCGGAAAAGAAGGAATTCCTTATTGATCTGAGTAGTCTATCATCACTAATAAGCGAGGCCATCATCACACACACCCCCACTCAGAGGAACCGACGTCCTTGTCGGGCCACAAGAACATTCCCTCTTGGCACATATGTCTGTGCATCCAGTCCGGTACATGTGCCATGTCGGGTGCCACGACGGGTCACAAGCGTCATGAACAACATGACCGCGCACCTGTCCACAAACATCCGTGTAACCGCGAGGGTCGGCTCTGATACCAACTTGTAATGCCCAGGACACACCCGCCAGTGGCCGTTACTCCTGGCGGGATCTAGACTGGCTCCACAGATCAATAGTAGTCTTTTTTCGCACTTTGTTCTCACTCGTGCGCACCCGGGAGCAACTTCCCGGTCGGTCACCCATCCTAGCACTACTCCAAGCTGAGCATGCTTAACTTTGCAGTTCCGTCCGAATGGGCTCTCGGAAAAGAAGGAATTCCTTATTGATATGAGTAGTCTATCAACCTTAATAAGCGAGGCCATCACACTCCCCACTCGCCTTAAAATTAGCCTACTCCCAAGGGCTGTGTAAATAGCACGGTTGGGTTACCCATACCTGTATTGATGAGAATCCCACAATAAGGGGACACGATCTCTGCTTTGACAAGACGTGCCAATGGCAACCGTGTCTCGAAACATGGAGCGACAGACGAAAACGGTTCGAAATTATGACCGGATGGACCTAATGTCATGTTACAAAAAGTTGTCAGCAGATTGGATTCGAGAAATATTATATTCTCTCTACGGTTGTGTGGGGTGTGTGTGTGTGTGTGTTGCAGATCTATACACATCGATACGTCCGAAGACTATTTCGGTACAGTTCGGAAGGAGGAACCCGCCTTGCAATGCCGAAGAAAGATCTACGTGTCGGATACTTTGTCATTGAATCCAGGTTCAGCGGCTACTGAGGGAGTCCTGGACTAAGGGGTCCTCGGGCGTCCGGCCTGTTAGCCATGGGCCGGACTATTGGGCTGTGAAGATACGAAGACCGAAGACTGCACCCATGTCGATGGGACTCTCCTTAGCTTGGAAGGCATGCTTGGTGACCGAATATGTAGATTCCTTTCTTTCTAACCGACCTTGTGTAACCCTAGACCCTCTCGGTGCTTATATAAACCGGAGGACTTAGTCCGGAAAGGGTAGATATTCATTACCATAGCCATACCAGCTATACCTCTAGGGTTTAGCCATGACGATCTCGTGGTAGATCAACTCTTGTAATACTCATATTCATCAATATCAATCAAGCAGGACATAGGGTATTACCTCCATAGAGAGGGCCCGAACCTAGGAAAACATCATGCCCCCAGTCTCCTGGTACCATCGACCTTAGATGCACAGTTCGGGACTCCCTACCCGAGATCCACTGGTTTTGACACTGACAAGGGGTGGTTGAACAAGACCCCGTGTTGAAAAGTAGCCGGTGGAGGAGCGGTGGAGGCTGGATGAACAGGAGCCCGTGGATGAACAGTCACAGGTGGATGCTGGAGGAGGTCGACGGTGGATGAACAGTAGCTTGTGCAGGTTGGAGAAGGTCGACGGTGGAGATTAACAGTATCCCGTGGAGTCCTGTTTTGCAGTAGGCACATCCCTCCCGATGAACAGGACCCCCGTTTTGACCGTAGCACTCCAACACAAGTCCGTTTCCTCTGTTTTGCGGTACGCCACTCCCCTCCCGATCAACAGGGCCCCGTTTCGACCATAAGAGGTCCAAGAGAAGTATGTTTCCTTTTTTTGCGGTATGCTAGACACCTCCCAATGAATAGGATCCCATTTCGACCGTGGCCGGTCAAACACGAGGCCTTTTCCTCTGTTCTGCGGTACGCCAGGCCTCGTTTTGATCGACTGTTCCATCCAACCCGGTTGGCTCCCGATGAACATGATGTCTTCCGTTGCCTCCTGATGAACACGACGCATTTCGTTGCCTCCCCATGAACACGACAACGATGCTGTTTCTCCGTTCTGGCCCATCCATGTACACGAGCCCTGGTCGTACATATGCACGAGTAGGCGTTTGAGACCCTGCCCGTATGTACGTACGTGACCGTATTTACTTTCTTGCACCCTGGCCACTGTACGTTCTTGTACATGCTACATGCGCGCCTCTACTACGACACGTGCCCTTCCTTACACAGGCACGGTTCATCGCTGCAGCCTGCAGACAGACCGATCGACCAATATGTATGTAGAAGTTCACGACCAGAATGACAACGCTATGTACGCTTCAACCAGGTGGGTCCCGACTGTCAGGCACTTCCTTGCATGTGAAGATGTAGCTGGTGGGTCCCAGCAGTCAGGGGGAAACGTTTTTTTTCGTGAAATACAGTGGCCCGTCTGATGGGTCCCTGCTGTCAGGTGATGGAATCATTATTTTCCGCGTAATAAGGAGGCATTTCCTTGTTGTGTCCATGGATCCAGTTGTCAGCCTCTCCACATATAGTACTCTTCCGATGAAAGTCGTTCCTTGACCACATTGACCACGCCGCGCCGAGAGCACCAAGGCGGTAGACAAAGGCGAGGCCTAGGAAGGGGACGACGCGGAGCCGGGGAAGACGCGACACTTGATGCCCACACGGAGAGGAGTACGAGGGTTCACTGGTTCGGCTGCGGTGTGAGGCTGCCATCCCCACAGGTCCTGGCCAGTGATGGGAATAGTAGAGGGCGACGAGGCCTCTGCGGCAGCACAGCCGGCCACGAGATGCAGGAGCATGTGGCACGACCGGCGCTGCTTTGGGCGGCTGGAGGAAGAAGACCAGAGGTTGAAGAAGCACTACAGCCGTTGGATGGACATCGTATGGTCACTGGAGCTAGAATCATTCATATTGACTAAGTTGACAAAGCCCTCCATCCCCGTCAACTTAGTAGGCCCACAAACCAGCCTCCCACTATGGTGGGTCCCAGCTAGCAGGGGGTTATTCATTTTTTTTGTGCGTAATAAGGAGGCACTTCCTTGCGTGTGAAGATATAGCTGGTGAGTCTGACCTGTCAGTGGGGGGAACATTTTTTTTTGCGAAATACAGGGTCCTTCCGTGGGTCCCATCTGTCAGGTGGAGGAATCATTATTTTGCGCGTAATAAGGAGGCATTTGCTTGCGTGCGGCTGTGGACCTAGCTGTCAACCTTTCCACGTATAGTCCACTTCCGATGGATGTCGTTCGTTGACCACACCACGCTGAGCACCAGGGTGGTGGATGACAGCGAAGCCTAGGAAGGGAACGACATGGAGCCAAGAATGACTCGGCAGTTGTTTCCCATGCAGAGGGGAGTACGAGGGTTTACTGGTTCATCTGCCGCCACCAGAGAATCGCAACAAGTGTGGTTGAGTAGAGGGATGGCTAGGCCAGCGATGGGAGTACAATGGGGCGGTGATGCCTGCGCGGCAGCACAGCCGGCCGCGGGAGGAGGGAGGAGGCAGCCCCACCGGCGGTTGTTTGAGCAGCTAGAGCAGGAAGAGCAGAGACTGAAGAAGCACGACGGTCGTTGGATGGACATCCAACAGTCACTACTCTTGTATGTTGACTAAGTTGACACGACGTTGCGTGTGCATCAACCTTTTTCTTAGGAAAGCATACGCGTCAACCTGTAGTAGGCGCACGAGTCAGCCTCAAATCTGTGGAAAACAGCATACAGTCCATATGCCATTATTTCTAATAATTTATAGTCCATTTGCTAATTCTTAAGAATTATTTTGGAGCCCATCTTCTTTTTGTTATCATTACACCCCATATTGTGGCCACGGTTAAAAATTATACGAAATTGTGCATATTTCGGTGCGGTCAACTGTTTTTAATCCCGAAAAATCGAGTCACATTCAAACTATTTTGAAAAATAATTTATGTAAATATAAGATCCACATAAATTTCCATGCGTAAAAATCAATGGAATTTAAAATCTTGTATTGAAAAAAATTGAAACTAATTCCCGGTTTGATGTGTTCTAAAATTGTACAGCCCATTTCTGGGCAAACTGAATGAAACACTCCTCGTATTGAAAGGTTTGCAGACCAGCAGGGCTCAAAAAGCAAGTAGGTTTCATTTGGGTATTTGTTTAAAAAAATAGAACTGGGCTACCTATTTTCAGCAAGAAAAAAGCACAACTGGGCTGAAGATGTGGTAAACATAAATAAAACCCTGATTAGACGAGCCATAGCCCCCGCACAGCCCCATTGTTACCCTGATCCGTCGCTAAAACTAGTATAAATAACAGCTGCGTGTTCCTCAAGAAAAAAGAGTAAATAACAACTGCGTGACCTACTGGGTCCCTGACACTACTAGGAAAAGGCCTCCTATTGGCGCACCTATTTTGGCTACTAATGGCACACTACAGGTGCGCCACTAGCACCACGCCGTTAAAATTTTACTAATGGCATACCACAGGTGCGCCATTTGTATCCCATAGGTGCGCCATTAGTATCTGGTATACTAATGGCGCACCACATAGAAGTGCGCCATTAGTACCAATTTTAAAAAAAAAATCAGAATTTTTTTTTCAATTTTTTTTGTTTTTTCTTAATCTCGGGTCACTATGGCTTAATCTCGGGTCAATATGCTTAATCTCAAGTCAAATCGCACTCTGTGGTCAAACTTCCTGGAAGGTCACCCATCCTCACACTACTCCAGCCCGAGCACGCTTAACTTCGCAGTTCTATCCAACCCCAGCACCAACTCACTTCACATGCACTTGTTGATATATCTATGATATCAATCCTATTAAACCTTGTTGATGTCTAGGACTTTGTTCATGTTCATGAGTATGATGAAATTTTGAAAAAATATTTCAAACTTCCCGGTCATATTACGTATCATATTTTGAAAAAAAATTCCAAATTTTTTTTGAAACCAATTTTTTCCTGTTACTAGTGGCGCACCTAGCAAATGCTGCGCCACTAGTAAGTTTGAATTTTTTTCATTTCCCCCCTCTAGATCCTAAAAGCCCCATATCTTTTGTTCTGTTAGGTTTTTGGGGATTTTGAAGATGTTGAACACTTTTCGAGTAGATGATTTTTCATATAAAAAACTTTTTAATCTGAGTTCGTATGCAAAAGTTATGCCCATTTTACTAAATTCCACAGAGATTTTGCAAATAAAGTCGAAATTCATATTTGTAAATTTTCCCAACAACTAGACCACATATCACATGGGATATTTTTTTATTTTTTGACATTTCCTTCATTTTCTTTTATTTTTCTTAAAACTGAAAAGGCAGTCCAGGGGGGTGCATTTAGCACCAGGGTTACTAATGGCGCACCTGATGTGTGGTGCGCCATTAGTAGTTTTGGGTTACTAATGGCTCACCTGGTGTGTGGTGTGCCATTAGTAGTTTTGAAAAATGAAATAAAAAAACTTTGTTAGTAATGGCACACCACGGGATAGTGCGCCATTACTAGTTAAAACTAGTAATGGCGCACTGTCCCATGGTGCGCCATTACTAACAAATTTTTATATTTTTTTTTCCAAAACTACTAATGGCGCACGGTGGGTGTGGTACGCCATTACTATGTCAACTAGTAACGGCGCACTATCCCATGGTTTGCCATTACTAACAATTTTTTTTTCAAAACTACTAATGGCGCACCACACACTAGGTGCGCCATTAGTAATATATTACTAATGGCGCACATGTATCTGATGCGCCACTGCTATATGCAGTGGCGCACGACATACACGGTGCGCCATTAATGTCCATATCATCTATAGCCCTTTTCCTAGTAGTGTGGTGTTAGCCGATCGTTGTGTAATTCTCTCGTTTATTGACTACGTTGACAATGGCGTGAGCCCCAGATTTCCAACCATTAGGAGGAACCATTTTTTGGGCTTGTAATAACGAGGCACTTGCTTGTGTACTGCCATGACACTGGTGGGTCCCTACTGTCCTCCTCTCCACGTACGGTCATCTCCTTGTTCCTCTCGGTTGTTGACGACATTGACAATGCAAGAGGGCAGCGCACCGCGCACGGCGATTGAACCAAGGTGGTGGACGACGGCGAGGCCTCGGAGTGAACGAACAGGAGCCGTGGAAGATGCGTCGGTCAGTCACAGGCGGAGGGGAGTACGAGGTTTGACTGGTTCGGGTGCGTGTTGGGGCTGACGTCACCGGAGAAAAACTAGACGTGTGGGGGATAGAGGGAGGGACTGGACAACGTTGGATGGTACGGTAGGGCGGTAGAGGCGCAGCCAGCCATGGGAGGCGGGAGCAGGCGGAGCCGACGGGGTGGTTTGGTTTGGCGGCTGGAGGAAGAAGACAAGAGATAGAAGATACACGACTGCTGTTGGATGTCAATCCAACGAGTGGTAGGCAGAATCGTTTGTAGACTAGCTAGTAAGTCGACACCACCTTGGATAGGCTATTTCCTCGTGGGTCCCAAATGTCGGAATCAAAATCTGTCACGGTCATGCAACCTTTCCTATGAAAATTTACATCCCATTTGGTGTGCTAGTTCAAAATAAGGTTGTTGGTGCTGGTGGGGGCTAATCACTTGGCTTCTATAATGCAAAGTGAGCTCAAGCAGCCGGTGAGAGTGATGTTATTTCCCTTAGTTGGGATTTGTTACAATATTTCAGCCTAAATTAAATGAATGGCAAGACATTTTCCTTGTTTCAAAGAAAATATGACAGTCACAGCGGAGTTGAAAAGGGCAAGAACATCTAACTCCAACTTACAAACTGTACAAAAGCATGAGGGTTAATTGTTCATCAGGTTTAGACAAAACCCAGGTTGAAATGGGCAACAACATCTAACTCCGGCAGTGTTTTCGGTAGTCACAGTCAAATGGATCGGTCAGGTCCATAGAATGAACATCCTGGGTTGTAAAATTTACTGGATTATGACCACAATAATTTGTAAATAGAAGTCCGGCACGTTCAGAAGCTCTTTTGCCCCTGAAACTCCTTTTTTTGCTCTTCGACATACCCATCCATCAAAACTATGCTGCTGATAAACTTAAGCCTGATGGACAATAGTAACCTCACACTTAGCTGGAAGAATGTGACAAATCTAGTGTTTGCATGGTTGGCTACATATCGTTCTAGCGTTATTGTCTTCAATCGGATGTCATGAGAAGTGAGAAAATCCCGATGCTTACGAATCCATTGATTGGTTATAACATTCTTACCCTGTCCTGTTGCTTAAATAGACATGAAGATTGAAAACAGTTAAGGTCTAAAAAAAGAGTGTCGAAAGAGCAACAACTAAATGGTTAATTCTAGTACACTATATGCGGGCTTCCAATGTGCGTGAAATTATCACGTTTATATACAACTTCTTCAGACATGGAAAGCATTGCACCAAGCCAATAATCTTGTTTAGATCAAAACTATTCATTTGGATATATAAGATCTTGATAGAATCGAGCACCATTGATAGGCTATCCATGGAGAAACTCTTCATTGAGCATAGAACATAGTATTAGTAAAAAATGTGTACTCCAAAATGATATATAACTGATGCGCAGAAATTTAAACTGCAGTGTATGGTTAAATGTGTATATTATAATATAAAGTACCTGAAGAACTATGGAGCCAAACACCATATTGAAATGAGCACAGACATCATGTATTACACCCAAGGTCTCCAGTTTAGGCGCAGAGAGGGCGGTCATTTGCGACACTGAATAACTAGAATCAAGGATCAACCTTTGAAGTGAGGGGGCATCTTGGATGATGAGCTGCCTTCCATCAAAAGAAATTCCAATTCTGACAAGGTTAGGCAACTTTATTTGGAGACAACCGATTCTAACTGTGAAAACAAGCACCAAGCACTCCAGGGCAGGGCAACTGGAGTGGATGATACTATGCAATGAGGCCTTCGATATACGAACCCGCACAAGTGAAAGTTTCTTGAGAAATGGGAGTCGAAGGTTTAGTACGAGATTGTCTAGTAGGTAGCACGGTGCAAAGGTGGTGGTGTGGAGAGAGGAGGGAAACTGTGAGATGGACATCAGTGCTGATGGTACAGGTACATGGCGTTCGATATCTGGTAGTTGATTTCCGGGAGAATAGTAGAACTCAAGAAGCTGTAGTTCTGTGAATTCAGGGGATTTCAGCCAGGCGTCCACTGTGAAGGGCATGCTATGCTTGCTCAGGTAGCATGACGGGATGCAGAGGCTTTGAACGGAGCCCTGATGGGAGGAGATAATGGCTCTGGGGATTTCAAAATCATTGAAGAGAGATAGCTGAAGACAGTCGAGATTAAGGGGCACAACGCGCCATAGAGGGCGCCATCGAATTGAGAGGACTTGGGTGCAGTAGCAATCCATGTTGGGGAGAAGCGAGATGATCTCCCCAAGGATGGCGTCCGGGAGATCTCTAATGCGGTCCACCCGAGATTCTATGGGTTCCTAGGATCCGGTGGGGGCGGGGTCGCCGCTTCTCCCCACACTGCCGAGTGTGGGATCGACAACATGCGTCGACGCTGGTGGGAGCCTCATCTTCTTGGAGCTAGGGTCGGCCGACTCCATTTTCCTCGAGGGCGGCGTGTCGCGCTCACAGATTTCAGCAGAGTAACGAATGATGAGCCTAGTTCTAGTGCGAGTGAAGAAGAAGGGGAGCTGGGGTTTTTCTGTAGTAGTGAGGAAGAAGGGGAGCTGGGGTTTTCTGAAGGAGTGAGGTGAGGAATTTGGGGGTACTAGTGGAGCGACCTGACATGAGGTGGGTGGGAGTGAGGAGGAAGAAGATCACCCAGGTTTTTTTGGGGCGTTGTGTTGGGTGTGGGTAGCACCTCTCATTAAGTAAATATATGGGTTTTGAATTGATTTTATTATTTACTAGGGTGGATGGGTTGTTTTGTCTTGGGCCTAGAGAAACAATTACTACTAGTACAGTGGAGACACTCTACAACTACCCAGAAAAACAACAACTACTAGTAAAGAGGATACACTACCGCTTCTGGCTCCTCCTAGGTCATCGAAATGTCTCCCTCTACTGAATGCCATTTTACTTTTGTTCACCGACATGCAGGCCATGCCGCGCGCAGGCCCAAATGTCGTCCAGCAAATTAGAAGGTAGTATGCAGGCGGAGAGTCACCCCGGTCGTAGTGCGGTAGTAACGAGCTGTCGTATCACAAAACCCCACCTCCCCGCACTCTTTGTTTGACGAACAATGCAACAAGAATTTCACTCTTCGTTGCATCCCCTTCTCCCTTACCATCTTCAAGAAATCCAACACTCTCATCTGCCACTGTTCTTCTCTCCCAATGAAGGGAAGGTAAGCGAATCTGTGATATTGGTATATTTTCATTCAGAGAAAAAAAGAACTTTTGCAGAGCAGTAACCGACCCTCACTCTCTCTTTTGTTTCATTGTCATTGCGATTGTGTTTTCCTTTTAGTGGTCTCATAGTATTCGTCAATTTCATGATGGACCAGGGAGAACCAGGCAAAGATCTGTCGATATTGGAGCAGACGCGGGAGGCTGATCCCCACAAGACAGAGAGCTCCAAGAAGATGGAGGCAGCCACCGAGCCGACCCCAGATACACTCACGGCCACTACTGAGATGGTCAACGCCCGTTTGAGGTTACAGCCCCCGTGGCACTGCAGGAGCAGTTTCCCCCCTTCGAGGTGTGTCCTCCCACCCAGCTGAGCTGTCCAAGGTGATTTTGTTCTATGCCGATCTTGATTGCGGTTATTCATCTAAGTATGTGGTGATGAATAATGCAAATTTTTATTAGCTTCATTGCCATGCTATACAAAGTGGTTTAAATAACTTGTGTTTCTTATACTAGAAAGTAATTCAGAATTTGTTTCTATTTCAATTAGAGCCTTGATCTAGACAAGGATTGTGTGGTTGTACATGTCACTCGCTATGAGGTGGATGACTTGAATATATGCACTAGGAAAACAGAGTTCTTAGGCTATTGGATCCTGGAAGCCGTCTGCACTTATACCGATGTCGACTTGTATTCTAGCCTCACTATTGTCAGGCGTGTTGTCCAGGGTGTACTGAAGCAAAAGAAGTTCAATGCTACTCCTTCGTTTGTGAGGCATACTGTTCTTGTCAAGCTTATGCATGAAGATGATGAGGCATGCGTCCACAAACAAGTTTATGAGTGGAAAGGCCATAAGGTTATCTTCATGAAGGTTCACATGATTGAATTGCGGCCGGACGTCCTCGATGATGTTCATGGCTAGGTCCGTCTTGTGTCCAGCCCAAATTAGATCGAGGCATGAAATAGTTGCCCCAACTAGTGTTTAATAGTAGTTTGGATTGTGTCTAATTATCCGAACCTTGCCTATTATCGAGCCCTCTGGGCTAGTACTCTGTTTGAATCGGTCTATGGGAACTGATGCTACTTTTGTGTGCCCGTGAATCATGTGAGAACCATCGTAATTGTTGCCAAAACAGATACGTCCTCACTAGTTTTTTCATGAATATGGAATGGTGATACATAAGGTGTCCCGGTTTATCATGCGAGCAGTGTGTGTTTGATGAAATAGAGCACTCGCTTGAGAACTATGCGCTGATGTATACATAAGTACTTGTAAACACTATTGGTGCTACCCCACTTGTAAACAGTTGTGCAAAACACGGCACATTGGCTTAGCTCACTTCAACGCTAGGCTATCGACCAACTAACAATCACTAATTTGTTGTCTGACATATAAGCAACTACGTATCTTGTTATAGTGGTTCATGCAGTTAACTGAGGCGACAATGTAAATTCCAAATATTCACACACTAGTCCAGTGTTCATGTGGAACACTCACATTAAACTCGGCTTCATAAAACACTTGAAAAGCTTAAGTTAAGCAATATAGGAATACCTAAAAACTGGTGGTTAGAGGACGACAACTTGGAATAGCCATCTTATTTTGTGCAGTTGTACTAAATCTGAGGTGTGTACTTTTGATTGCGCAGATAGAAAGAATATGGAGACAGACAACCCTCTTTGCGCAAATACAAAATACGGTTATTTAAACAGTGACAATTATTTGCAGTGGCATATGATTGACAACAACATCTATTGTGTTATAATTGGCACTAGATTAACTGTATGAAAGTGCCCTTAAGTAAGTAGCATCACATCACATCAACACTGCCACTAGATTAACATGCAGAACAATAGCATTAGTATTACTGTCATGAGAGTAGCACATGGTCAGTAAATGTGCACTCAAATTTGTGCAGTTCCACTGGGATGAAGCAATGTTAGCGGTGTGAGATTTAAGTGTAACTACAAAAACACAATTCATGGGAAATAAATCAAGACAGAAGAACTTCATAAAATGGTGGTGGCATTGCTTCAATATATCGACGGCACAAGACCATTTCTTATAGTGACATTAGGTGGCATTGCTTAATGCTTCATGTGATTTTACATTAGCGGTAGCGATATGGGCGTAGGGACAACATTGGCATAAAGTGGTGAGGCAGATGTGGTTGCCAAGAGCGGCAAACACTCAGGCATCATGTCTGCATTTGTCCCATTTTTTATCTCCTTGATGACATTTTCCTATGTGACTACAGGAAATCTAGACCTGCTCATTCTGATTTGTGTTGTCCCCCAATACCCCTCACTTTCTTTCCTTTTTCAACCAAGAGACAGGTCCACTTCCCCCTACCCTTCGCCATCCACCATGCTTTCTTCGCCTTTTCAACCAAGAGACTGGTTGGGTAGCCAGTATCTACTACGTTCCCCCGTTTCCTCTTTGAACCAAGTCCTAGATTCATGCTACAGCTTTCCCACTTTCTTGCCTGTTTGAAGCAACTCCTAGATTCGACCGTATGAACTTGCTTTACGTATAATAATAGTAGAAGTCTAGGTGGCTTTGGAACAGCCGATGGAAGTAGAAAAAGATCCACATGCAACCACGTGGGGAGCTGGGGCAGTAGAGCAAGGAAGGTTTCGAAGGAATATATACTTGAGGGTCGTCGGCATGTGGCAAAGACAGAATTGGGAGGCCGCATCTTGGCCACAATACCGCTAGGAGGAAGAAGGGGTCGGAGGCCCTCCCGAGCCGGCGCTCTCTCAGAGAGAATGGCACAGCCGCCGATCAGGATGCGCAGGCAGCCGTTGGTCTCCTCCCTCGTCGCTGACGACAATGTGAACGATGCACCTACATCCCTGCCGAGGTCGAGGTGGTCCAGCCGGATTTGTGACCAGCCGTGAGCAGAGAGAGAGAGTGTGGCCACCTATGTCTTGCTTAGATGAGGAGACCATGAGGGAGTGAAAGAGAGGAACCCTAGTAAAGCAAGCGCTAAGGCTCCTACTTATATATATATATAGATATATAGTGGAGTGATATTGTTGTACCAGCTTCAAAAAAATGCGCTCCTACGTGTACCCGCGAGTGGGTGTGAGAGAACTAGTGCGTGCGTGCACCACTTCTCTTCATGAGCGTACAATATACTATGCCCAAAGAACGTTCGCCACAAGAGTAATATTATAATTGTGTGATGTGTGAGCTAAAATAAAAGGTGCGCGATGTCTTTTGTTTTTTAGAAGTTTTGAGGGTAGGTGTGAAGAGCACATATGTGTGTGACGTCTACCTGCAGATAGACGGTGGGTGCGAGAGGACTCGGGAGAGTCGTGACTTGTGAGGGTGCGTGTGTGCGTGAGAGAGAGGGGGCACGTGTCAATGCAATGCATGTGTCCATAAATCATTATCCAAAAAACTTTCGCCACAAGCCGTTTCCTGACGAACACTGTAAGAACCGTTAGATCAGCATCTAATAGTGTCAGTTTTTCCATGTCATTTAACAAAGCAGCCACTCCTCCTACACAGAAATCTTCCACGTGAGTGTTAGCAACTATCGTATGCTCCTCCCTCCATTCCAAAATGCACTTCATATAGCTTTATTGAAAATTCGAACCTCGCAAACTTTTACTAAGTTTTCGTGTACCAAAATGCACATATAGAGTACCCAGTATATATCATTTCATTCATCTTCGAGAGGTAAATATAAAGATGGGGGAGGAGTCTACAAAGAAAGACCGTCGTATCACCTGCAGCAATTTCAACCATCCTTTAGTGTGGAGGAATATCATAGGAACTCTATACGATATGATTTTTATTTGATTTTTTCCTTTAGAGCCAATTGGTTCATCGGAATAGATTCATATACACCACATTTCAAAGGAAATAAATATGTTATCATTTTTATAGATTTAGAGCCACTTGGTTTATATGAATGGATTCCTATACTCCCATAATTTTAAAGGAAAACAAACATTAGCATATATTCAATAGAAAAGTTCCTATGATGTGAACGAAATGACATCTCTTTTCTAATCCCTCCTCATAAGAATAGAGATACATGTCATCTCTAGATTGAATAGAAAAGTTTCTATGATGTGAACCAAATGACATCTCTTTTCCAATCCCTACTCATAGGAATTGAGATACATGTTATCTCTTTCCCTACAACTTCCATGTATACATCTTCTATTCCTAAATAGCTTGTAGCTAGTACAACCCACTAGTAGCTTTTTTCCTAGACATGCAACTATGGCACAAGAACACGTCATGCGTGCAAGTCATAAATCACATTGTTTTTCTACTCTATGCATGCAAGCACCACATCATCAATTTGTGCATGTTACTCATAAGTTATTTCTTGCATTAAATTTTGTATTGACAATGTATGTGCTGGTCACGTGCACACATATGTAGTTCACATTCAAATTTTTGTTAGAAATGTCATTACTTTAACTGCAATTCATTTTTTCTCTTTGTACTCCCTCCGTCTAGGTGTGTAAGTCATCTTCCGAAAACCAAATAATCCCAAAACACTTTGGCAAGGTACATTAACTCCCTCCTTGTTTCTTGTTTCGTCTAGGAGCACTACTGCCATTGGATATCATCAACATTCCACCAGATTCCGCCACATGTACATTATAGAAGACTCCATGGTTGAACTTAAGCATAATGCACAAACCTCAAAACACAAGCACTTCTCCTTTGTTCTAGAATCTTCCTTATCATAATTGCCCAAACTTTTTTTCTAAATGAATTTCCATTATTTGTATTTTAAGTCATGCTTTACAATGCACAATCCCATGAATCTTAACCTTTTTATAAATCAAATTAATTTTGGATGAGATGAACTATAAGAACTAAACGAACATCTACATCATGCATATATGACTCAAAGCTTTACATGCTATAGTGTGTATTTATTCATAATTTGGTTTCCAAATATCATGCATTCAATGAATGTGTACCTTACTAGTTTTGAGTAGAGTAGCAAATTTCACGTGGCCGCGGGTATATCAAAATGCAGGGCCCATGCATCGTTGCCTTTCGGTCGAACCTATGTCCACAATTTTTTGTACATATATCTCCACTGGTCCTCGAACCCAAAATGCTGCCTAGTTCCCATAAAACCAAGTAGCCCACACATATTAAGGCATCGACTCGAACTCAATCCCTCTCCTGTTTGCTACAACGTGGCCCCGCACACCGTAGTACTCCTACAAACCCTACCGCGGCATGCATCATCAGTTTTCTTCAAGAGGACGAGGGAGAAGAGGATTTGTAGTGGAGGCGCTTTCAAAAAAAGAATTTGTAGTGGACGCCCCTACCCTAGGGTGCCCTAGGTAGCTGCTGCACGCATCATTAGTTTTCTCTTTTTCTTTATGCTCTTGCACCCTAGAGTGAAATGATGGTTGCTTCATTTGTCCAGCTTAATGCGGGAACATCAAGTATAATAAGGTGATGTGAGCGTGTTGTAAGGATTCAAATACTATATCTTTCCTGACTTGGAAGAGAGAGAAGAGGAGGGGGAAGAGAAGTGGACTGTAGACTTACACCCGACTATAGCACGTCCTCCAAGAAGCTATGTGAGAGTGTATGGTGGGTCATATGATAGAAAAGTAGTACTTCCTTGTAGCCCACTATTATACGTGTTGGCTACTACATTGGCTATAGATGACATGGCAAGATGTTATAGCCAGCAAAGGGCTATATTATTAACCATGCCCAAAAGGTGGGGCTTTGTGATTTGACCCCTGAGCGCACATTTACCACTCCAACCGCTGCTCCAAAATGTAATTTGGTGCATCGCACATGGAACAAGATGGTGGATGAGCCACATGTCGTCCAAAGGGGTCCTGTTAAGTGTGTTTCTATTTCATGTCTAGACTGACCCTGCTTGAGTTGCTATGCCAACACGACAGGAGCTGCCTACCACTTTGTTTTGCTCCTTGGTGAATCCCGACTATATTGATCTAAAAAGATACATACTGTACTACCCTCCCCGTCTCGGTTTATAGGGCGTGCATGTAGTTCTAGGTCATCCATTTGACTAACTAAGGCCCTCTTTGATTCATAGGATTCTCAAACCGCGGGAATAGGAAAAATAAAGGATTGGAGTGGCATGCCCACTTGAATCCCATAGGATTAGCACCTAGTGTTTGATTCCATAGGAAAAACAAAGGAAGTGGGAAAAGAGGTTGGAGTGGATGCTAGATTTCCAATGAAATGTAGTATACATGATTCCGTAGGAGAAATTCCAATAGGATTCAATCCTATGAATCAAAGGACCAATGCAGGAGAAATTCCTAAGGATTCTAACCCTCCAAAAATCCTATGAAATTCATTTGAATCAAGGGATCCCTAAATATGAGTTACTACGTCACAAAAAGTATATAATTGGATTCTTAAGCGGATGTAGTTTCTAAACATATACTGTTCATCACATATATTGCCAGTTAAATTCTCAACCTATAATGACGTGCATGCCCCGTCAACCGATACAGAGAAAGTAGTAAAAATGTGGTGATTTTACCAAGCAATGGGCGGGGGAGCATGGCCTGTCATGCGGTCCCACGTGTCATGGTGTACCAAGGTGATGCGCATGTCCTTCTTGAGGCAGAACAATGGCAGAAGCAATACTACGTGGTTTCCTTGAAGGAGATGATGGCGAAGCAAAGTGTGAAATAATGGTTGCTTCATCCATTTGGGAAAGTGCGGCATTGTGATTGGACGTCCCATTGCTCATTACTACTATTGGGGTGGTACGACTGTGGTGCATCCCCCCGCTATTCTGCACTGTTATTTGGTGCATGACACGTCGACCCGGTTGCTATATGTCCCACATATCAGTGAGAGGAAGTACATAATTCATGAAAGCGAGCGTCGAGGGAGAAGTACAAGACATGTCTTGGTTTTTGTTGCTTTGCGCGATCCATCGATTCAAACCTAGACTAAAAAAGGGGTGGGTGGGTCTTTTCCCGCGCGACAGCCAGGGGAGTTTGGCATACTTTATTCGTGGCAAGGAGGCAAGAAGGGAAACAGGCAAATAAAGGTTGAATGACTTAGTTTTGGTAAAAATCTAATTTTACGGAGTACGTACCCATTATGGAGGTAGTACTACTACTTACCACTCCCTCCTTTCCGGTTTATAGGGCACATCTAAAAAATCATTTTTCCATTTTATAAGTCTCAATTCTACTAGTAGTAGCACCATCACATGTTGGATTTCAAGGTGCATTAAATCACCTGATGCAAGCAGTGTCAAGAGAAAACTCACCAATGCATGTAGAAGTTCATGGAAATTTAGTGGTCATGCATGCATTCGTTCTAGTTAATGCCTTAGTAAACATAACTTCTTGAGAAAAACGAGCGTACTAATTACTTGTGCAAACTAGGAAATTAATTCCACTACTCACCGTCTACTTAGGTTGGAGAGATTTTGAAATTGAGCCATAAACTGGAAAGGAGGGAGTTGTAACGTAGCCTAGGGTAGCTTGCTGCACCACGGACTCCAAGGAAATTGTTGTAGTAGTACTACTCCTATATACCACTGTACTGCTCCTACTACTACTACTACTACTACTACTACTACTACTACTACTACTACTACTACTACTACTACTAAAAGACATATATTCCAAACAATATGACAATCTCTCAACCAAGGTAGGGACGAGGAGTAAACGGAGGGAGTAGTAAAATTTTATCCTCGTCCTGCGAGCCACCACGCGCGTGGCTGAGGGAGCAGGCATAAGGCGTAGTAAGAAAGCTTCACCTTGTCCCGCGAGCCACCACTCCCGTGGGCGGGGGAGGCGGCGTACTAAGAAAGCTTCTCCTCGCTCTATGAGTTGATGGGACACATCAAAAGTAATACGTACAAAGCATCTCGAGTGTATAGAGCATTGTCTCTAAGGTAGGGCCCACATGGTTGGCCTCTTTTTTAACATAACGCGTGAAGTCGCAATTTGTTTGTTCACCCGTGGTAGATGATCCTCCATCAAGTGGACAACCATTACACATGTCAAATTACCACGTGGGCTGCCTTTTCGTACAAAAATGAGCTCCACCGTGTACCCGCACGGGTGTGGTTGCGAAAAATACGGGAGTACGTGTGTCGTGCGTGCACCTCTTCTCTTCATGCACGTCCCCCACCAACGTGGGTGTGTGTGAGACAGATACAAACCTAGACATAATGCTCCATCCATCCCCATGCCTCCGCCCAGTCCGACCACCAGTCACCACCACGCCCCACTCCTCCTCACCTTATCTCTCATATTTCTCGAGATATCATTTTTTCGATGAAATTCTTGAGATACCATTTTCCAATAAAATTCTGGAGATATCATTAGTCTTTACAGATGGGATTATTCCTGCATGGGTCAATCACAACAGGTGTTTTGTAAAAAAGTGCATCTTGATGTTCCGTGCAATGCACAGGCATCTTGCTAGTCCATGAAAACATCACATGCCAAAATTTCACGGCGAACGAGGGATTGAATCTGCTGGGAGGGGCTGTTTAGATCTTGCCCGGGGTAGCCAAAATGTTGGCGACCCTTTTGTCCACCGGTGCCTTCGCCACCGATGAACGAGGAATTGCTCGGGTGCTCATGCATCCTCCAACGCATATGTTGGAGACGAGCTGGCACGAGCTGCGTTTTTTTGTCCAACCACGCCTCCCGAGCCAGCCGTAGAATGACTGGCGACTGCATATTACGCCGTCCAGTTGTAGCCGCACACATTCTGATAGAAACTCAACCAACCGAATGAAATTCATGCAAACATGGAGATATTTCATATATACAATGATGAAATTCATATAAAATACCTGATTTTCATACAAACACGATGGATTTCATTACATAAGCGGTGATAGTTCTGGACAGCACATGTATATAATACCTGGCCTAAGTGGTCGCCCGCCGATCCATTTGTGTTCCTCATGTCTGGCAGGATGATCACCTGACTGCTGGGAGCCCCGGAGGTATATACTTCAGCGCAAAGGACGGCTCGCTTCCCCACTGGCCAACTGATATGGTTGGCTGATGCCCAAGATGATGGTGGAAGGGGGCTTCTCCGCTTTTGTCGAGCCCATGCGGGGTCGATGAAGGTCCTCGCAACAAAAGGAAATGGCAAGACACCTGTTGTGTACGCCGGCGTCGCCTCTGCGGTGGCCTTCATGGGACCCAAGCGGCGGCGGCCTCTTGTGTTCTACTTTTCCTTGATGATGGTGGCGGATGTGGAGGCGCTGTCCACCGAACCATCGCTCTCCATGCACCCGGCTTCTGTCTCTGCTTGCATGGCGCGGCCGGTGGCATGGGAGTCTCGGCCACAGAAATGGCAGACGCGGTCACAGACATGGGAGGGGCTATCGCCGCTCCTCGTCGAGCTAGCCTGGAGCGGCGAGTTGCTGAACCGCGCGCCGACTTGGGGTGGCAACTGGCTCCGTCAGGCGAGAGGAGGAAGGTGGATCAGCGAACTGCATAGCTCATATCCGGCGGGCTCATTGGGCCACTCAGCCGGCTACGATGCGAGATAACTACTCTTCGTAAGCCATTGTAAGAGTGGACAAAATGGTGAAGGAGGAGATAAGGGAGCGGCGGAGGTGTGCGATTCTTGGCCGGCGTTTGGCCTCGTTTAAATAGGAGATTCAATAGACGGCGGACGGGAGGAGCTCGACCAGCATTGCGTTTAATGACGGCCCGGTCATGAACGAATGTGTGTCCAGAGTGGGTTTCTCAGCTACCACACGGGTTTCATGGAGGCATTTGAATGCGGAGAGGAGGCGTGTTCAGTCGGGCTTACATCGAGTGGCGCCCTCGACTCTGATGTACGACACCATGTTGTTCTTCCACTGACGTGTGTGCTCTTTGGATAGAGTGGCCTTCATGTCAGTGACCCAACGCAGGCAGCGCATGACAGAGGAACTTTTGGTGGGCCAGGGCGGTCAGAAGCGGACATTTAATAAACCAATGATTATTGTTCATTGAGTGTGACATCATCTATTTAATTTAGGTAAGCCTACTATATAATGTAAGAGAATTTTAAAATTTTCATATATATGTTGATAGCCCATTCGATACTTTGTGATTCATAAAGACCGCTGCAAACATCAATGTTCTGCTTATCACAGATAAGATTGATTAATACCCATGACAATCCATGTCCTTAACAAAGGGAGCATGCACTTATAGGTTGAGCGTGTGTCTTGCGCCGTGTGCTGTGTGCATGCAGGCGTGCGAATGTTGCGTGCATGCATGTGTATGTTTTAGTGTTGCATGCATGTGTGCGTATGTGCATGTGTTCATGTGTGCATGTGTACGTGTCAGTGTTGCAAGCCTGCATGCGTGCGTGTGTTCGTTATGTGTATGTGTAAGTGTTGCACGCCTGAATGCGTGCGTGTGTTCGTGCGAGTGGTGCGTGTGTGCATTTGTATGTGCGGGGTGAGGCTAAACGTTAGTCACCTGACTTTTTCATCTCTTGTCAGTAGATTTTCCAGCCGTTGGACACGAACTCAAGGGCCTGCAGTTTATCTTCAACCTCCACCCCCCTGAGCCGCCAGCCACCACCAGCCGAACTGCCGGCCGCCCCCGCCAGCACCACCATGCTGCCTCGCCCACCCTGAAACCACTCCCCACCACCGGTCCGCTGTCGCCCCAGCTATCCCTCTAGGCCCCCCGTGCCGAGCTTTTTCTCCGGCGATACCCACGCCACTGCCCAATCACCGCGCCCCCACAGCCGGCGACTGCCAAGAAGAGGTCTCACGACTTCAAATCCCCACCAACGACTAATTTATTACCGTTTCTATCCTTCATATATGCGCTAACGCGTGGGCCCTATGTTAATGTGCGCTGCTGAATGTGGACCGTTTGACTGGTCAATTGATCGTCTCATCAACAAATTACGAAACTGTATAGTGAGCCAGTGACCGTATGATCACCATAAAATGTATTTTATTAACACAGTAAAGACTCAAACTACCATTTCTTTCTTTCATATACGCGCTGACAGGCGGGCCCCACGGTTACGCGCCCCGATGGTGCAACACTAGTTGCGCCACAAGAACGTTTGACTGGTCAATTGATTGTGTCATCAACAAAATATGGAGTTGTATGGGTGAGCCAATGACTGTACAATCATGACATGTATTTTTTAACACGGTACAGATGCAAGTGCTCATATATATGCGCAAGCACTCACCGCTATAAGCGCACACACGCAGAGCCTACCCCTATGAGCACCTTCAAGAGAGTGAGCCAGCATATGATCTTGATATTTTACGAAGTCACCATAGGTGCCTCATAGTCGAGTGGAACTTCTCCAACTAAATGCACATCGCCGAAAAATACTGAAATTAACCCAGGATAAATGCGAGCACCAGGACTTTAACCCTGGTGGGCTCGAGAAACCACTGTCCTCCTAACCATCCAACCACAGATTGGTTAGCACCAGAAAATGTATGTGGTGACTGTTATGAGCTTATTCTGAAGTCTAGTGACCATATACTGCTTTCGCTTGAAATACAATGACCATAAGTGTCATCAACAAAATCCGGAGCACGCATCAAATACAATGTCCGGCAGCGTCATCAACAAAATACGGAGATGTATTGTGAGCTAGATACCGTATGATCACCACGAGAATGTATACGATGACCGTAATGAGCATATTCCGAAGTCCAGTGACCGTATAGTGCTTTCTCTTGAAATACAATGACCGTCACGTGTGAATGTGTCATGGGCATGCATACTTTTAGAGGGCCGAGAGATAGTTTGTGTGCATATGTGAAAGTGGTGTAGAAAGAGGGGTTGTCCGGTGGAGACAAGGAGAGATATGCCTTTCGTTTCTCTTTCCCGTGACTAATATTTTCGGAGAAAATATTAACATTCACAATGCAAAACAAATATTTTTGGATGCACGATGCAATTAACTTTCTTGTATAACATTGTACTATTGTATATGCTTGTTTTCTTAGTGGCCGATTGCGTGTGTGGTGTGGTGGGCACGTCATTTCTAGTTGGGGTGGGCACGTCATTTCTAGTTCTGGTGGGTTAACATCAGGACTCATGGTCTGTTCCATCCTGCGCCACATAGGTTGGACCGAGACGCATTATACGAAGACCCATGCAGAGGACTCGAGATACAACGCAAAGCTACCGGAGTCGTGGAGGACTCTATCCCCACTAGTGATAAGCCGACTATATATTATTTGTAACCCTATGCCCCGAGAATGTTATAGAATCATGGGGGCTAGTTCGTCGATAGTATACACACACGCACAATGCCTGGTATTCATGTGTACTTTGTACACACCCCTATCACTAATATATATAGTACCAGGAGTAGGCTTTTTCCACAACTGCAAGGGTCCAAACTTGGGTAAAACTTTGCCTCGTATTACCATCCAACCTAACAGCCAGGGATATCCTACCGAATGATCTGATGGAATCATATTTGCCAACTACTAAGAGAGAGGTGTGTGTGGGGGGCAATGTGTGCGAGAGAGGCCTAAAGATAATGTGCATGCGGGAGACACGTAGGCACATATATGTGCGTATAGAGGGCTAGTAGAGACCATGCGTGTGTATCTATGCATGTGACAGAAATAGTGTTTTCCAATAGAGATTAGTGAAAAGAGTGGTAGATAGTAGTCAGAAAGAGAGAGAGAGAGAGAGAGAGAGTGCGTGAGACACCCCGACACCCCGGGAGAGATTGTGAGCATGTGTGAAAGAGAAATGCCGATGTATATAAAGTGTATGCACTTATGCGTTAGATAGAGAGATATATAGCGCGTTTGTGAGAACGGGCCGAGGCATAGTGCATCTACGTGTAAAAGGTAGTTCTATGCATTAAATTAAAATATAAATGCCATTATTATTTTTGTATGAGATCATGAATTTTGCAATTTGCGTATGAATGAAAATCGGTCTATCAGACACCCATACTCTATTGAATTCTAGCATGTGCATGTGTTTATTTCATATTATCGATCCATAGAGTGAGAGCGGTTTGAAATACAGGCAATGCATTGCTTTTGCAATTCATATATAAACGTTAATTAGTGCACTCCATGTTGTTAGTGTGAAGCACTTTATACATTTGTCACTTACATGGATACATTCCAAATTGCTAGCTACGAAATAGAATACATGTTGAATTCAACATAAAGGGGGCTTCGAAGATTCGAATTCATAGGAAGTGCATTTATCTATTTGAACCCGAGATAATGGCATTTGTAAATCAGATCTAAAAGGGGGCATCAATCTTTGTTGTGCATTCGAACATGCTATATATTCATACGCATGTCTAACTATTTTTTTGCAACCAAGGAGATTATATCTGGAACCATGCATGAACTGAGGTAAGTTGCATATTTTTTGATATATACTCGTGTACAATGTATATTCAAATGTACCCCCTCCATTCAAAAATAATCATAGCCTTAGGATTTTCAAGAGTACAGATTTGTGAAGTTCGACAAATCCTGAAATTTCAATTCAAGAGAATCGAAAACATTAATGCTTCTGCTCCCAAATATTGAACGAAGCGCCAAATAAGCCTCTGGTCACCCGAAACCGCATGAGACTAATGTTTGGTGGTAGGAAATTCCTGACTCTGGCCCATGTAGCCTATCGGCCCGATGTCCAAAGGTCTAAACTAGGGTAGGTTTGTAACTTCACCAAGACGCCAATCTCAACCGCCTCCGAGAAGCACTCATACACCGAGGGCTCCTAAACACCCATGCGCTTGGCCAAAATCTATCCTGCACACAATTTGGGACACCTAAGATTACTGTCCTACCCCCAACCCGAAATATGTCCGAAATTTTAGATGGGGGCAAAGTTCGTAACTGTTCCAAATTTCAAACAAGCGCGTCCCAAACCAAAACATTGTTTCCCCTTAGTTCCCCCTCCCTCTGTTTCCCCATTCATACTCTGTGGGCACCAAAACGCCCTCTCCACCAGTCGCGAAACCCCATCCTCCTCCGTCCTCCACCCCATCACGGCCAATCCACCGCCACGTTCCTCCATCACGCTGGAGCCAGTACCCCGACGTCATCGTCCAATGCAACCGCAACCGCAACACCCTTAAGGACTTAGCAGCTGAAGCCGAGGCAGATCTGCCTCCATGGCGCCGATGCCGATGTGCGCCGTACCGGAACCTCTTCGACCATGCCGTCCTAGGCCTCACCACTGCCTCTCCACTATCGCATCTGTCCACCGCACCGGAGCTGTTCCCGCTATGCCGTAGTTTGCCACCTCAGATCTAGTTCCCCATCACCGACAGACGGCCAATGCACCACAGTCAACAACTTGTCCATGATTTCGTCCAAGGCTCCGCCGTCCTCCACAACCTCTCATTTCCAGGGAACCACAAGAAGATCATTGGTAAAATAGAAGGAGGACACATCATTGCCAGTAGAAAGAGGTACTCCTCTTCCCTTATTCGTGTAAATCTTACGTCTCTGCTCACACCGTGTTCATCCCACGAAAGAAACTAGTTGAGTGCTTCTTACTACATCTTCTTTGTCATACTAAATGCACAAGGTTTCCTCCCATTTACTATTTCACCTTTGCTAGAGGTCTGTAGCCCTCCTGGATTTCAATTCAGCGTTAGTCAAATCGCAATTAAAAGAAGCAGCACCCGCTTAGGCGCGCGGAGCACCCAGTCCGCCTGTTCACCGGGGAAGCAGCGCATTGACGTCTATCATAGGGGTGTGGGGCGCAGGAGCTGCTTACGCCCGATCTATAGGTCGGCGGGGCTTGAAGGGATGGCCAGGGGGCGGTGCCAAGCATGGCGGTGCGGTGAGGTCAAGGGGAGGGCAGAGGCAGGGGACTGGGCCGGTGGTCACTGGCATTTCGAGGAAGATCATAACACTGACTGGCTGGAGGTAGATGAAGGCGATCTACCCGTTCTTTGTACATCGGACGATGCATAAAAAATGGACTGGTCTATTTGTTTCAGTGACTGTTATTTTCAAAGAACCACACCTTGTGGTGTGCTGGAGGAGCATCTGCATTTCCCACCAATCCCTGTGCTCATATTTCATAATCCTAGAATCTAGTAATTTCGTGTGCCATGCATGTTGTAGAGCTATCATATGTCTCCCGTCATTTATTTCTCACCGACCTGCTATCTGCTACCTTTACACTGTACTACTTGTTCACACACTTCACCCATACTCACACTATTGTTTTTTTATGCATGGGTATTTCAGGCTCTGACACAGTGTTGATGAATACAAAAAAAGAAAAGATAGAAGTCGCTCCAGTGTAATTCGAAGATAAGCACTAAGCGTTTCAGCGCTCTAAAGGGTGCATTGCCAGCAGATGGAGACAGTAAACGTAGCTCTGCAGTTGACGATCTCAATTGCCACACACAACCATCCCAGCTGCTTGCTTTAAATTCGCGCTGTCAAATGTGGTTGCATATTGCATATGGTGTCTAACTTGTATTGCTTCCAATTTTGTTAAATTGCATCTGCTTGCTTTACACATTATACCTTTGATAATGACATTCCTTCCTATTTTGATACAAACTACATATGTCTATTAACCATGTTCGTACATCAAACTAATGCTCTTTTGTATCCCTCATCAATCACTTATGATGACACAATCACCCTAGTGCGTTACTGTGAGACACGCTACTCGTTTAAAGAGTGCAGTGTCATCCCCCCCACATGATTCTCAAGAAACAGAAAGGCTAAATGAAGATAGTCAACGTAGCTCTGTAGTTGATGACCGCAATTCCCCCACACCACCATCGCAGGTGCTTCCTCTTACTTGGCAGTGTGATATGTGGTTGCCTGTTGCATATGGTGTCTACCTTGTAATGCTTCTAATTAGGGTAAATTACATCTGCTTAATTAACACATTATACCTGTGAATATGACATGCCTTCCTGTTTTTGGTACATATTATGTCTTTCTATTAACCATGTTGTTACATCAAACTACTTTTCTTGTGTATCCCTCATCAATCACTTCTGATGAGACACCTTCAAATTGACAGTGTAGTATTGGTTGCATCTTGCATATCATTTCAAACATATATTGCCTCTAATTTGTTGAATTTCCACTTATAATGAGACACATCTAACTTGGTAGAGTGATTTTGGTTGGATCTTTCGTATGGTGTCTAGATTGCATTGCTTCCAATTTGTTGAAATGCCTTCTGGTTAGCATTTTTTGTACATATTCCATCCTCCTACAATGTGGTTGCCATACATAAAAGTTGTGTTCGTCAGTATCATACATCAACGAATTTGGAAGTGCGAATTTCATTCCTTTTTCTTGTGTGTTTACTTGACAAGGCAAAATGTAAAAGGACGAAGGCATGGAATGATGGTGGTCCTCTGGAGCAACCGAAACAGATGATCTTTGTAGACTCCCATGCTACTCCAAAGTAGTGCAAGTTCCAAATCTCACCTCCGCTACTCCACAACCCCAGGTGCTTGCTCTAACATGGCAGTGTGATATCTGGTTGCATGTTGCATATGGTGCCTAGCTTGTACTGCTCCTAATTTGTTAAATTGCATCTCCTTAGGTTACACATTATACATGTGAATATTACACGCCTTCCTGTTTTTGGTACATACTACATCTGCCTATCACACCATGTTCTTACATCAAACTACCTGTTCTTGTGTATCCCACATCTATCGCTTATGATCAGGCAGTCACACCCGTGGATTAGTATGAGATGCGCTACTCTTATAAAGAGTGCAGTTTCATCCTCTCCACATGATTCTCAAGAAACAGCAAGACTAAATGAAGATATTGAACGTAGCTCTGTACTTGAAGACCGCACTTCCCCTACACCACCATCGCAGGTGCTTTCTCTAACTTCACAGTGTGATATGTGGTTGCATGTTGCATACAATGTCTAGCTTGTGATGCTTCTAATTAGGGTAAATTGCATCTGCTTAGTTTAGACATTATACATGTGAATATGACATGCCTTCCTATTTTTGGTACACACTACACCTATGTGTTAACCATGTTCTTACATGAAACTACTTCTCTTCTGTATCCTGCATCAATCACTTACGATGAGACACCTTTATTCGTTGCATATTGCATATTATTTCTAGTCTGTTGCTATGAATTGCTTCTAGTTTGGTCAAATACATTTGTAGGTCACCCTTCTAATTTGACAGAGTGATATTGGTTTCCTCTTTCATATGGTTTCTAGCTTGCATTGCTTCTAACTAGTTCAAACACCTTATGCTTAGTTTACACTTTATACATGATACATGTCAATATGTCATGCCGTCATGTTTTTCATACATATTCCATCCTCCTAACATGCATCTGCCTTACATGAAAGTAGTGTTCATGAGTATCATGCATCAATGTGTTCTGAAGAGCAAATTTTATTCCTTTTTCTTGTGGGTTTGACTTGACAAGGAAAAATCAATAAAGAGGAAGGAAAAGAGTAAGGAAGGCGATGATGGTGGTCCTCTGCAACAACGTGAATGGAGCATCTGTACGGACTCTCCTTATACTGCTAGTGCATTACAAGTTCCAAGTCTCCCCTACTCCACCATCCAAGGTCTTTCTCTAACTTGGCAGTGTGATATCTGGTTGCATGTTGCATATGGTGTCTAGCTTGTATTGCTCCTAATTAGTGTAAACTGCATCTGCTTAGCTTACACATGATACGTGTGAATATGACATGCTTTCCTATTTTTGGCACATACTATATCTGTCTATCACACCATGTTCTTACATGAAACTACTCTTCTTGTGTATCCTCCATCAGTCACATATGATGGGACCCTTGTAAGTTCGCAGTGTGATATTTGTTTGCATCTTGAATATGATTTCTAGCATGTAGTGCTTCTAGTTTGATGAACGCCACCTATGACGAGACCATTTTAACTTGGCAGAGTGATATTGATTGCACCTTCCATATGGTGTCTAGCTTGCAGTGCTTCTAATTTGTTGAAGTGCCTTTCATCAGAGTAGTGTTCATCAGGATCATGCATGAATGAGTTCCGAAGAGCGAATTTTATTCCTTTTTCTTGTCGGTTTGACCTCAGAATGCAAAATCAATAAAGCGGAAGGAAATTGGTAAGGCATTGGATGATGGTGGTCCTTCCGAGCAACTGAAACAGAGGGTCTCTACAGATTCTACTCTGCCATCCTCCCAACAAGATTCGCAAGACAATGCAAGGCTAGACAGTCAATGAGTTGTGCAGATGATGAGCACATCTCGCCTACTCCACCATCACAGGTGCATGCTCTAACTTGGCACTATTATATGTGGTTTCTTGTTGCGTATGATGTCTAGATTGTATTGCTTCTAACTTTGTTGAATTGCATCTACTTACTTCGCACATGATGCCTGTGAATATGACATGTGTTCCTATTTCTAGAACATACTATATCTGATCACACCATGTTCTTACATCAGACTACTGTTCTTGCATATCCCGCATTTGTCACTTAGGATAAGGCACCTTTAAGTCGCCAATGTGATATTGGTTGTGTCTTGCATATGATTTCTAGCATGTACTGCTTCTAATTTGTTGAAACGCCAGATAGTTTGAACTTGGCAGAGTGATATTGGTTGCACCTTTCATATGGTGTCTAGCTTGTAGTGCTTTTAATTTTTTGAAATGCCTTTCGCTTACCACATCATAGGTGTGAATATGTCATGCCATCCTGTTTTTCGTACATATTCCATCCTCGTATCACGTGTTTGCTTTTCATTCGAGTAGTGTTCGTCAGTATCAAGCATGAACGAGTTCTGAAGAGTGAATTTTATTCCTTTTCTTATCGGTTTTACTTCACAATGCAAAATCACTACAGCTAAAGGAAATTAGGCCGGCATCCTATAGATTCTACTCCACCATCCTACCAACAAGATCCGCAAGACAACACAAGGCTGGACAGTCAACATAGCTGTGTAGATGATGAGAACATCTCGCCTACTCCACCATCACATGTACTTGCTCTAACTCGGCACTATTATATGTGGTTGCATGTTGCGTATGATGTCTAGCTTGTATTGCTTCTAACTTGGTTGAATTGCATCTGCTTACTTTACACATAATGCCTATGAATATGACACTTGTTTTTGTTTCTAGAACATACGTGTAGATGATGAGCACATCTCCCCTACTCCACCATCACAGGTGCTTGTTCTAACTTTGAACTGTTTATATGTGGTTGTGTGTTCCGTATGATGTCTAGTTTGTATTGCTTCTGATAATTTTGAATTACATTTTCGTAGCTTACAACTTATACCTGCAACGATCACTTACCCATAAGACACATTTAACTTGGGAGTGTGATGTAAGTTGCATCTTGCATTGTCTTCTAGCTTGTACTGCTTCTAATTTCTTGAGACGGCACTTACGACGAGACACTTTTTACCTAATAGAGTGATATTTGTTGCATGTTCATATGGTTCCTTCTTACTGTTTTTTCATACATATTCCATCCTCCTATCGTATGTCTGAATATGCAATACTGTCTTTTTTGTATATATTCCATCCTCCTATCCTGCGCCTGCCTTACATCAAAGTAGTGTTCGTTTGTATCATGCATCAACCAGTTATGCAGAGCTAATTTTATTCATCTTCTTTCGGTTTTGACTTCATAAGGCAATATTAGAAAATAGGAAGGAAAAGAGTAAGTTAGGGGATGTTGGTGGTCCTCCGGACCGAAGCAAATAGAAACTCTCTAGATTTGCCACTACTACTGCTAATGAAGTTGAAGTCCCAAGACTACATGATGAGTTCATCTCCCGTACTCCACCATCGCAAGTGCTTGCTCTAGTTGACAGTGTGATAATTGGTTTCATGCTGCATATGTTGTCTAGCCTGTATTTCTTCTATTTTGATTAAATTGCACCTGTTGAGTTTATACATTATACATGTGCATATGACATGCCTTTCTGTGTCTAGAATACACTACATCTATCAATCATACCATGCTCTTACATCAAAGTATTGCTGTTGTGTATTCCGCATCAGTCACTCATGATTGGACGCTTTTAACATGGCAGTTTGATAGTGGTTGCATCTTGCATTGATTTCTATGTTGTACTGCTTCTAATTTTTCGAAATGCCACTGATGACAAGACACTTTTAACTAGGCAGAGTGATATTGGTTGCATCTTTCATATGGTGTCTGGCTTGCATTACTTCTATTTTCTTGAAAATCCTTCTGCTAAGTTTACAGACATCGTAGCTGTGAATATGTCACGGCGTCCTGTTTTTCTTACATATTCCATCCTCATACGGTTGTCTTACATCAAAGTATTGCTTGTCTTTATCATGCATCAATGAGTTCTAAAGAGCGATTTGATTCTTTTGTGTTGTGGGTACGTTTTGACATGGCAAAGTCAAAAAAGATCGAGGGAAAGAATATAGTAGGGAATGGTGTTACTCTTCGAGCGAAATGAAAAAGGATCTGCCCTCAAGATTCTGCTGGTACTTATAGTGCAGTAGAAGGTCCAAGTCCACCGGCTAAATCTACAAACACAATATCACCTGCTCCACAAGTTGCAGCATCCGCTTCAACTGTACGAGCATCTCAACGAGTTACTTGTTAGTTTGCTCCAGAATTGGCCAGTTCCCAAGCTGTCTTCACACCTAACACTACTTCCGAAGCACTCCTGGCAAAAATAGGACTTGGCAAGATCAGATGAACCTCATGAACATCAACACCAAGACAGTACCTGACTGAGTCAAGTTGTAGTTGCATGCTCCTTTATATGTACTCTCACAGTTTGATGTGCACTAACACTTTCCATATTCGTTGTTCCATATTAGGTGCACCCATGGAATATCCTCCTTGTTGTAAACTTTGTGCAGATGTTTAAGCAATAATGCATCATTTTGCACACCAAGATTCAGAATTCCAAAGCCCCCCTTATTGTTGGGTCTGCAAACCAGAGGCGAAGCACCTAAAGAATGCCCAGATTCCTATCCATATTTCCTCCATAAGCATTGTCTCTGTATCCTTTCCAACTGCTTCAAAATACCAGGGGGGATTTGCAGGCTACATCAGAAGAAAATTGGCATTGATGACATAACAGAATTGAGCAGTTGCAATCTTCCCCCCTAGGGCTGAAACCATGAGCTGGCAGTGAGCCTCCTCTCCATGCAATCAACTAGGGGCATGAAATCAATGATCTTGGACCTTGTTGTACCCATAGGCAGGCCAAGATAAGTAATGGGCATTGTCCCAATTTTACAGCCAAGAACACCAGCCAGACCTTCTGCTAAATCACTGTCCATATTTATTGGAATCATTGAAGACTTCTGGAAGTTGATTTTCAGCCCTATTGACTGTGAAAAAAACATAAGAGCTTCCTTTAGCACCATCAACTGATCTCTCTAGGAAGGGATAAAAAGAATAGTGTCATCAACATACTGCACTATAGGAAAATTTGGATCATGTGATGGAATTGTTAAAGAAAGAAGCCCCCTTTGGACCATGTTATTTAACACTGGAGAATATCTGTTGCAAGAACAAATAATAGAGGAGACAAAGGATCCCGTTGTCTACCCCCACATTTGCATTTGAAGTGTCTGCCAGGAACTCCCTTTACCATCACATAAGATGTTCCAGAAGATAAGAGCTCTTTGACCCAGGATATCCATTTCTTGGGAAACTTGGCCTGCAAAATGGTGAGAATAGCCTCATGCTCTATAGAATCAAATGCCTTCTCCAAATCCAGCTTGAAAAGGATGGTGGACCTCTTGAACAGCTTGCGTTGGTGTATATACTCAAAGATCCAGGCAAGACAATCTTGAATTGTTCTTGTTTTAATGAACCCATATTTATTCTTGTGAATACACCTTAGGATCTCCTGTTGAAATCTGTTGGCAACCATTTTTGTCAGCAGTTTAAGCCCAAAGCTAGTAAGGGATATGGGCCTATAATCCCCCACCCCCTCTGACCAGAGAGAATTTTACACGTGGAAAATCCCCATTGGTCAGATATAAAGTTGCTCTAAAATGATGGCAAAACATCCAACAATGATAATATAACAGCATGGAACAATAAAAAATTATAGATACATTGGAGATGTATCATCCGCAAAGAAAAAGGGATGATGTGCAGTGTTTCTCCATTCGACGGCATCGAGGCAGCACGTCCCGATCTGCGGTACCCATCGTTCTCTCTGACCAAGCTCCAGCGCGGTAGGACCTTCCCCACTTGCTCACTGCCGTAGTATGGACAGATTCCGGCCACCGGTGCCCTCCTAGATACATCCCGACCACCCCCAGGTACAACTTCCTCCGACCTTGCTCTACTGCCCATCTTCCCACGCTGACGCATGTGGAAAATCCTGCATGTGGATCTTCTTTAGTTCTGTGATTAAAATGTATTCAGATGGTGTACTTTCAATCTTCACTACAAAAAATACACTTCCCTGATGATACGTGTTTGTCACAGTAGGTCACGTTTTCTGTCATGCATGTACATCCATGAAGATTTTATGACAGAATCAAGATAGTCATACCTGTGTTGTTGTAGAAGTGTTCCATGACATTACCAAAATTATCATCACGGAAGTGTCCACTTCCATGACGATAAATGGCGCGTCATGGAAGTGCTTTTGTCAAGGGTAACAGACACGTGGCATCCGCCATACCGGGTCACACGTTAAGCTATCGGGTCCGGTTTTGGATCTGAAAACCCATTAACAGCCCAGACCAATGGGGATTTTCCACGTGTGAAATTCTCACTAGCCAGAGGAACCACGTGTCAGCTCACCGCTGGGACAGATGTCATCCACTCATTGGACCAAAGGTACCTATGATACGTCGATATGTGGTACGGCCAAAAAGAGGCCCATTCTGGTGAAAAGGTCGGTCCATTTGACTTGGTCAAAAGGTAGTGGGCCGGCCGACGGAAAGCCGGTTCATGACCTATTCGTATATAGCCCATTTACAGCCGTTAACTCACAACCCGTTACGGCCTATCTGAATTAGGATCAGTAGCGTCATCTGGGTCGTCCAATATTCCAGCCCATTGTAACTTCCGACCCATGTATGGCCCATGACATCTTTTATCCCAAATGAGGCCCTTTGTAACTCTTGGCCCATTAACGCTCCTTGGTGAAACTGGCCCGTAATGAATAGTGTATCGCTTTATACCCATTAGTCACCCATTATTCCAACTCTAGCCCGTATACGGCCCATAATGTGGTCCGTTATTGGCCCATGTTCGGCCAATCGATCATACGGCCCATAGTAGGCCCATTGATGCTACGGCCCATAGAAGGCCCATTGTTTCTATGGCCCGTAGAAGCCCCATTGTTTCTATGACCCATAGCAGGCCCATTGTTTCTATGGCCCGTAGGAGGCCCATGGTCACAGTAGTTAATATGTAGCCCATGGTTATTGTGGCCTAGTTAAAAAATAGGTTATTGTGGCCACTAGCAAACCGCGGAAAAAGAACTGCACTGACTACAAGCAATCAAATAAACAAGACAATAAGGAAATAAATAAGCAAGAAACTTACGCTAGGCTATCACGGCTATTACACATATTGCATCCACTGGGCATCAAAGTTCGCCACCAGTGCAAATATAGGGAACAAAGCAGCATATCACATACATTGGTTGTCAAAGTTGGTGACCAGTGCAAATAAACGCCGCAGCAGAACAAGTCCAAAGTTGAAAGCACTCAGAAGAGCTCAAGAAACAATATCCTGGGTACCCATAATGCTGGCTAGATGCTTAGCAAGCTTATTAACTTTCTCTTGTTTGGCGCTTAAATCCTCCAGCGCTTGCTGTTGCACCAGAAAGTATGCATCTGAATTCTGCAGGGACTTCCTCAGTCCTTCGGCTCCGTGTGTGAAGTGTCAGATGTGGGGTTCCGGAAAACCCTTAAGGTTCGACCACTGGGGTGCACGCGAAGTCTTTCCTTCCTACCAATCTACGCCCTAGCTCACTAAGATCTCGCAGACGAACTCAACGAACTCAGAACATAGAAAGATGCAAGATTTATACTGGTTCGGGTCACCGTTGTGGTGTAATACCCTACTCCAGTGTGGTGGTGGTGCATTGCCTCTAGGCCTGATGATTAACAGTACAAGGGAAGAACGGCCTCCTCAGGTTGAGGTGTTCTTGAGCTCGGTGAGCTTGTTTGTGTGTGGGTGGTCTGAATGATCTGTCCCCGAATGATCTGTGCCTTTGTGATTCGTCCTCTCCCCTTCTCCCTTTGCTAAGGTGGTGGCTAGCCCTATTTATATTGGCCATGGTCCTCTTCCCAAATATCGAGCGGGAAGGGAGCCAACAATGGCGGGCTAATTCGAAGGGGGACAGCTAGTACAAGGTATCCTGACAAAAGTGGTCTTCACCTGCCAAAGGCTCTGGTGGTGACGCCGTCTTGGGCTCCATGATGACCTCCGTCTTGCCATCCTCCTGGTCTTGGTCTCGTGGCACCAATATAGCAACCTTTGCCTGATGCCTCGGTACTCTTCGCCTGCGTTAGCCTCCTTAGCACCAAAGAGGAAACAAGGACGCTGCGCGCGCTGGCGCCAGCCTGGCACCCGCCTGGTGTCGTGCGTCATGGCTCACGTCATGAGGGTCTCGTGAGGTTTGCCCCACCTTGATATCTCTGCTCCTCGTGAGTCTGCCTAGCTAGGCTACTCCCGAGGAGGTCTTGCGTCGTCCGCCTCACGAGGCTTGGACCCCCGCGAGCGTCTTGGATGCTTTGTTGGTGAAGATGGGCCATACGGCCTGCAGGCTTAGCCATGCCGCGGGCCGCAGGCAGGCAAGTCTGGGGACCCCCGTTCTCAGGACGCCGACAGTAGCCCCCGGGCCCAAGGTGTGCTCGGGCTTGGCTTCGCAGCGAAGCCAAGGACCAAGTACGGAGTGCCGCGGGCCCCAAAGCCTGCGGTCTCGATTGACGCGTGGCGGTTGATTGGACGTGGGCGCCTCCGCTTCCCCATGCTGCCTTGGCAACTGCACGACTTCACAAGTCCCTGCGACATGCGAGGAAAACCATCATTACCTGCGATCATGGGAGACGCCGGTTGGCCTTCCCTTGCTATAAATGGGGAGGGGGGCGGAGCCCCCGTTGCCCATCTCTTTCTCGCTTGCTTCCTTCTTCCTCCTTGCTCCACTGCCAACAACAATGGCGCCCATCAGAAACTTTTCTACCGATGAGAAAGGAAAGGCTCCCCGCGATAATCTTGGGCCTCTTCCACTGAAGAAGAGGTCGATCCATCACCGCGATGAAGCGGCGATGCAGGTGGTGTCGAGGCCTTGGTGCGAGCGGCCTCCTCCGGGGTACCCGCTGCCCCTGTATGCCCAAGCCCAAGGCTCGGGAGGATGGAGTGACAAGCAGCGCCGCCCACGCCGAAACCAGGGTCGCCGCGCCACGGCGACGCGTGCGGTCACCCCTGGGGTTCATGCCGCGGACTCCTCGCGTGAGTTGGTGCTGTGGGCGCTGATGCCTCCGTGCTCCTGGATCTGCTTTCCTCGGTTCTTCTCTGACGTGATGCCGTCGAGGGGGCCTCTCAAGCTCTGGCTGCAGCACGCCGACTGCAGCGCCCCGGCGACCGGAGCGGAGGTCGAAGCGGTCCCCTCCGGCAAGATCTTCATGATGCGCGGCTGGGGCGAGATCGCGCGGGTCTACCGTGCGAGGGGCGCCCTCGCGATCCACTTCGAGTTCGACGGCGCCCCCACCCTCCTCTTCAAGGTCTTTATGCCGAGGGCCGCCGCCTGGAGTGCTGCTCCGGAGAGGATAGCGAGGCTTATGCGCGCCCCACGGGCGACCACTCCAGCAGCAGCAACCCTTGTGAGTCCAGCAGCTCTCCCGAGCTCTACGAGACTCCGGAGACGAGCGACGACAGCTACATGCCCCCGAGCTCTTGCCGCGCTCGTAGCAGAGCTGCGGCATCCGGCCGTCGCCGCCGCTGATCTGTATGGGGTTGGCATCAGCCTCCCGTGGCCCACTGTTGATGATGGCGTCCACCATGGAAGGATGTAGATAGGATTTCCCTTAGTATCGGCTTTTGTTTCCTGCAATGAATCATGAATTACCCCGTGGGGGCATGTAAGGGTCTGTAATGTCCTTTGTGCTTATCTTCCCTATTATGAAAATTTGATGATGGCATCCACGCGATAGCTTGTTGCTCTACGCCGATAGGTCCAGGCCCCAGGTAGGCTACAGCCATCGTTGGTATGCCAGATCGCATGCCATGGTCAAGGCCAGGAGGTGTGCGGCCCGAGGTCCAGTAAGAGCCCCTGAGGCGCGATGCTCAGGAGGTCCCCCTTAGCGCTCATGCAGCCATGGTAAGGCGAGAAAGGGAGTTGATGTGGCCGCAACGGGGCTGCGACGGCGTGAGTGACCATTAGGCCCAAACATTTAGCCAATCTGAGTGCGGGACTTATCTCGTTGATCTCGTGGCGACTCTTGACGTTGCGCTAGGCTGCGCGCCTACTCGTGTGGCATAGCTAGGCTGGCCCATACGAGTTTCCCTCCCCTCATGATCTCCTTAGTGCTCTACGTCCTCATGTCCCGACCCTCGAGCGAGCTCAGCCGCCGCTGGTATGCCAGGTCGTGATGCCGTGGTCAATGCCAGGGGGTGAGGGCTGGAGATCCAGTAAGAGCTCTTGAGTCACGATGCTCAGGAGCCCCCCTTTTAACGTGCAAGCGAATTGCCCAAGAGAAAAGAATACTCGCGGTGCCGCCTACTATCCTTCCCGCGGAGTCCCTGTGAACAGGCACAAGAAGAAACACGGTTTGCCGTTACAGCTGTCAGCCTGCCTCTGGTTGCTCTAGATGAGGAGAAGGCACTGAGGGCCTAGTGAGGTGACGTGCACGGGGCCTGCCGCGAGCCAGAGCTCGACCGCTCAGATTTGTCGGCGTGGCAGGGACGGACCCATGCACCAACGTCGTGCCTGTGCGGAGGCCCCGGGGGAGGCGATGATCGAGAAGGTGATAGCAGTTGGTAGGTTAAGCATGGAGAGCAGATCAGCTTGGATAAATGTAGGAAGGTACACACTACTCGAATCAGGCACTTTGCCATCTGCCATGGAAGATGGCAAAGGCACAGACGATAGATGGCAAAGGGCTTTGCCATCTGCCAACAGATGGCAAAGGGCCTGCTGAATAAACTCTGGTAAAGGCTTCTTTGTCGTCTGCTGGTAGATGGCAAAAGAGCCTATAGCCTTTGCCATCAGCTGGCCGATGGCAAAGCCTGAGGAACGGGGTTAGCCACGTTAGGAGGCTAACGGCGTGCTTTGCCATCAGCCAGCAGATGGCAAAGGCTGCAGGCTCTTTGCCATCTGCCAGCTGATGGCAATGGGTGCAGGCTCTTTGCCATCGGCCAGCTGATGGCAAAGGATGCATGCTCTTTGGCATCCGCCAGCTGGTGGCAAAGGATGCAGGCTTTTTGCCTTCCGCCAGCTGATAGAAAAGGATGCAGGCTCTTTGCCATCTGCTGGCTGATGGCAAAGAGAACAAATAGGCCAGACGAGTGCTTCATAGGTTGCTGCCACGTGGCCTCTTTGCCATCTGCCAGCGGATGGCAAAGCTCTTTGCCATCAGCCAACAGATGGCAAAGTGCCTATATTGCCTCATTTAATTTTGTTTTTTCTTATATCAATTCATTTCCACAGAAAATCAAACATAGATATATATATGACCAATATAGCATATTCAACACATATTACCAATAGCCATGAACGCAAATATATCCAGCACATGTTACCAATAGTAGCAAGTTTCATCCATACATATACATAGTTTCATCAATATTACACAGTTTCATCATAGGTAGCAAGTTTCACAAATCAAAACAAAAACTAAAGACAAGCACTCCATCAACCCAAGCTTCCGTGATCTGAAGCAAATCTACAAAATGGGAAAGAAGAAAGTTAGAAGAAGAAGACAAGAATAAGAAGATTATTATGATGCAACTAAAATGTGAAGATTATTATGATGCAACTTATATCTGTAAAATAGGTCATTTTGGAGCTAAGTATGGTTATTATGTCATTTTTGAGCTAGCTAAGCATACTAAGTCATTTTGATGTAAAAAATGCTAAGTAAGGTCATTTTGGAACTAAGCATATATATTATGTCATTCTAGAGCTAGCTAAGCATATTAAGTCATTTGGAGGAAAAATGCTAAGTATAGGTCATTTTAGAGCTATCCTAGGTTAAATAGGTCAATTTTGAGCTACCTAAGCATATTAAGTCATTTTGGAGGGAAAAATGCTAAGTATAGGTCATTTTCGAGCTATGCTAGGTTAAATAGGTCAATTTGGAGCTAATTAAGCAAAGCACTTGGCAAAACTTACCGTCAACCCGTAGGTGAAGGATCGGGGTTCTTGCTCGCGGTAGTGGCAGACAGAGGAGGATCGGGGTTCTTGCTCGCGCCAATGGCAGACGTCGATGCTTGTCGGGAGTTATGCTGCACCAAATGAAAGATCATTTGCAATGTCTCGTTAGCATGATGCAACTGAAATGTGAAGACTAATAAGTAATGTCCATTCAAATGAAACTCACCGTGTCCGCCGGAGCAATGACTGGCATCGACGAAGGGGTCTGATTGTTCTTCTCGCACATGGACTGCAAATTTGGTTTTGACGAGTCAGTCATATTAGTTACTAATGAAAGGAACATTGCGTGCATGATTTAGCTAATATGTAGAAGAAACTTACCGCGAAGAGCTCGTATATGGCCCGGTTAGCCATGTCGTTCCGGTTCCTCTCCTCCTCCAAAAGCCTAGCCGTCCTCTCCTCAGTCTCCCTCTCCCTCGCCGCCACTTGCCTCTTTTCCTCTGCCAGAAGCTCCTGGGTCTTTGCTCTCTCTTCCTCAATAGCAGCCTGCAAAACCACTCCTTTTTAGCATTGTAATCATCGACGGCCGCACACATAATGTAATGGAGGAAAGGTATCTGATTCTGTATAACTAACCTTGATTTCGAGATCCATTGGCCGTGGACGAGGCCTTATCTCAGGATCGGAGCTCGTCTGGCGCCTCTTGATCTACGGGAGAGTGCTAGTACAACGTATCAGTCCATCCCCAATGGCTAACAAGCCATGGTACCTCCCGCCACCAGATATCATCACCAGCTCTAGATAAATAGGCTGGCTCGGGTTAAAGTCCGGCCCTATCCTCGCCTTCCCCTCATCTCTGTACCTTACGAGCTTGTTGTGGGAGGCGCGGTTGGTGAAGTTATTTGGATCATCGAGATCAGACTCAGAGAATGCCTTGGCCTTCTTATACGGGGCACTATGGGCCATGTCATATTGGTCGAACAGCTCTGGCACATCCGTCTTGTTGTGCTGCGCCTAAAAGAGAGGAACAAAGTATTAGTTAAGGGCTCAAGCTAGCATGAAGACTGAATTTGCATGAAATATGAAGCAAACCACATACCAAGTTATCCCCGTACTGATATAGGTTGACGCTGCCTTGATGGTGTGGCACACCGCTTATTTTGCCACGTCGATCCTTTGCATTGTTGTGGGTGGATAGCCATTGGGGAGAGCACTACTCATCCACCAACGCCTCCCAACAATCCAACCTATCCGCACACTATCTCGGGGGCACCTAAGTTAAGTAAGAGAAATTTGAGAGCTACGCCTACGAATCAAATCAAGAAAACTAAATACAAGGCCTTAAGAATAGGTAATTACCTTCATGTAGTTCTCCTTACTCAGATACTTCGTGCGGCACCTCGCCTTGGACATCCTAATACCAATCGAGGCAAAGTAGTCTCGAGTAGCCTGCGTCCGAGCCCCGTTCCGCCAGTTTTGAAGTAGCCGCCTACACTCGGCTTCGTTAACCTGAGTCACGGCCTCCTTCTGTCCCTCAGCACACCTGTAAAAGGTCTGCAATCAAACAAGAAAACACGGATTAGTACAATCACTAGGGTTGCCAATCAAACAAGAAAACACAACATAGATGAGAGAGGAAAAATTACCCAAAACGTCTGGATCACAACGTCGGCCACCATGTGGCACTCGACACTGCCGATCCTCTCCCCCGGCAGGGCCGGGGCAGCCAAGTAGTGCTCCCAGGTCATTCCTAGCTCTGGATCCTGGCCTTCACCGGGCAACGTGACCCACCCCGGGAAGCTCTGGCGACAAATCACACCAAGGACTGTGTTGGGTCTGCGGAGACCACGATCGTGTTTCCAAAACCTGCAGTATGACAAGGCTTACGCATTAGGTATTCAAAGAAACGTGAAGGCAAAAGGTTAAAAAAAGAGTAAATGCAGTTACTTCTTCCCATCAGGCGTAATCAACCACCTCTGGTTAGGGGTCGCCGGGGTGGGCGGGAGCTTTGTACCACCATGCTGGTAGACATTGCCCCCCTCAACCAGCTCACTCTCACTATAGCTATCAGAACTATAGCCACCCTCGTCACCATTAGCATGGCCACTCGACTCCGGCCAGTCCCCCAATCGGTTCGGCTGCGACATAGCCTGGTCCAGAGTCTCGTGGGGCGGAGCCTCAGGGACCGGAGTCTCGTGGGGTGAAGGCTCGTCGGCCCGAGGCTCGTGGACCGGGGTCCGAGATGGGTCCACCTGAGGCGGCTCCATCTCAGACGGAGCAGTCCTGTGGTCAGGTGAATCAGCTGAGGGTGGCGGCGAGGAAGGCATACTGGCAGCCTTCCTACCTCTCCCGCCGCCACGTTCATCTCTACTAGCCTTCTCCTTCTTCCCACCGACCTCTCATGGCCAAAGAAGAAGCGACCGCCGGTGGTGTCTTCATACTGAGATCTAGCGCTTTCCGGAGGGTCTGGGGTGGAATGGAACTACCCCTCCCACCACGCGCCGAGGAAGGAGCCTCGGAGCGCTCTCGACCCGCGCCCACCATCTGTCAGCACCTGCAATGACAAAGAGTAAACGAAATTAGTACAACATAAAAAAAGAATACCTGACATGAATAATAATATGTATATAATTTAAGTGTATCATCATCATGAATATAAAAAAATGGAATACCTAACATGAACTATAATATTAATCTTCATCGTCTATATATGCTTCGGGGTCAATAAATGCATCATCATCATCATCACTATCAGTAATGACGTGCGCATCATCATCATCAATAAATGCATCAACATGTGGAAGGCCTCCTTTACGTAATTGGTCAAGCATTGACAGGTCATCCGCAGCAGTAACCTCTTCTTGTTCTGGCTCTTCTTGTTCTGGCTCTTCTTGTTCCAGCTCTTCTTGTTCCGGCTCATGCTCAGATTCGCTGTCGCTGTCTACTTCAATGTTCTAGGGTGAAGTAGAGCGGTTCTTGAAACGTTTTTTGGAAAAACATGTTTCTTGGAAGAACTCTCCTTCATATGTGTCTGGGTTAATGTGAGGTTCATAATCCTCTTCATTGGGGGGAGGTGGTCTAACATGTGGCGGCACATCATAAACGACATCCCAACCATGAGATTTGGATCACTTTGGCAGGCCCACGATAGATAGGAAACTTGGGTTGCCTGTTGAGCCGTAATATAGGCATTACCCGCTCAAGCCATATGTGCCAATCATGACCCTTGAGACAAAATATTTTTAATTTTTCAAGGCTCGCTCCCCTCTTTAGATTCGCTGCGTACCCAATGGGGAACATCAACTCCTTTTTCACCCACATGATAATTTCCCTCATGTCTGGCCTTCCAAGATTGAACCATGCCTTTGGCTTCGCCCAGTTCTTCTTTCCTTTCGGTTGTCGCATGTTTTGTAGCGGTCTATCACATAGAGCCTCCTGATCGACTCTAGCCTTAGGATTATCCTTTGTTTTCCCCTCTATGCCGAACAATGTACCAAAGAGGGCCTCGCCGACATTCTTTTCAGTGTGCATCATGTCGATGTTGTGTGGGCAAAGGAGGTCTTTGAAGTAAGGCAGATCCCACAAGCATGTGTTGTGAGTCCAGGCGTGTTCCAAATTATACCCCTTGAAATACTCTGGGCGCTTTGGAGCCGGCTCGAGAGCGTTTAACTAATCTAGGGTCTGTTGGCCTGTCAACGCAGGTGGTGCAGAGTTTTTGATAACTCTACCTTTTATGAAGTTCTTCTTGTCTTTTCTGAACTTATGACGAGGATCCAAGAACTGTCTATGCATGTCGAAGCAAGAAAACTTGCCACCCGCCTGCAACCGACGAAACTCAAGAGCTGCCTTGCATGTGGGACATGGGAACCTACCATGCACACAACAGCCAACGAATAGCGCATATGCCGGCAAGTCATGCATCGAGTACATGTACCACACATGCATTAGGAAGTTTTTTGTAGCGGCGTCGTATGTCTTGATCCCATTATCCCAAGCTTCTTGCAATTCATCCTTAAGCGGCTGCATGGACACATTTATACTCTTCCCCGGATAGTTGGGCCCTAGAATTATCAACATTAGGAAAATGTTATTTCTTTGCATAATCTGTCCGGGAGGGAGATTGAGTGGAATGACAAATACAGGCCAATAGTTGTATTGGGCTGCCATCATACCAAACACGTTGAACCCATCCGTGCTTATGGCGATTCGAGGATGCCTTGGATCTACCACTTCCACACAAAACTGTCTGATGTGTGTACCAACATCGGCTCCCCATCTGCATCCAGTTTGGTTCTTTTGCCCAATTTGTGCCATGTCATCTGTCTGGCCGTCTCTTCGACCATGAAAAGACATTGAAGTCTTGGTATGATTGGCATATACCGAAGAACATTAACTAGGATTTTTGTCTGACTCTTCTCACCCATACCGTTCTCTGCCACAACATACCTGGAAGACTAGCAAACGGGACAATACTTCAAGTCCGCATACTCAAGCCTAAATAAGGCACATCCTTTCTCATAGGCATCTATCTTCTCATAGGACATCTTAAGTACACGGAGGATTTTGTCTGACTGGTACAGGTTTGCAGGCATTACATGGCCTTTGGGTAGAAAGCGTCCAAATAGTGTCATGATCGCGCCGTAGCATTCTCTGCCCAAGTTGAATTGAGCCTTTAGAGCCATTACTTATGTGATGGCATCCAGCTGACAAAGCTCAGTGTGCTTGTGGAGAGGACGTTTCGAAGACTCCAACATATCATTGAAGGCCTTTGCAGATTCCTCCATCTCATCATCTGAATCCCGAGCATCATCAAAGTCTTCCACCATGTCTTCCATCCCGGTTCCATGCTCGTCGGTGCGACGACGGCCCTCCTCAGCTCTGGCACGTTGGGCAGACTCACCATGAAATGTCCAGACCGTATAATTAGGCGTAAAACCCCACTTCTACAGGTGTTTGATCATTTCAAACTCTGACCTCTTATGATACTTGTCACACTCGACACAGGGGCACCAGGTTTGTCTCTGTCCATTTGCAAATGCGACTCTCACAAACCCCTTGGTTTTTGTTATCCATTCTTGGGTCATGTCTTTCTGACTAGTGTGACCGTTGTACGTCCACGCACGATCACTCATATTGCCTAGCTACTAGACACACAAGAAATATATACATAATTCAACAAACCATATTCATCAGTTAATAGAGTTTGTCAGTTTTATTACGTCCATGCAACCTAGACGCTAATAGGTAAAGATAGGTTCTAATCCCACCCGAGTATGTGTAGATTGGGTTCGTTTTCCCATGCTCTACTCCGGATCCGACGCAAAATTTCGGCATCACCTCCCCGTTGTTCTCCTCATACACGTCTCCGCAATAAACAAAGAGGATGTGTACCCGGAGAACAATAGGGAGGCGCTGACGAAATTCTGCATTGGATCCGGAGCAGAGCATATAGGAAAACGAACCCAATCTACACATACTCGGACTTTCCATGGATAACGTTGGACAATTCGAAAGAATCACGGTTATAGAAATGCAAATGCATGCATATTTATAGATGTAACCCTTTCGAACGGGAGACGCATAGTGGTCACACATACTGATGATTCAACCTACCTACTGCTAGCATGTTTTGTCGGCACGAAGACCGGAATATAACAAATGATTGGGGGAGGAGGAGATGTCATTTGTGCTCACCAATGAATGCCAGGGCGGAGCTTGTTGAACGCACGGGGAGGTCGTCGAACACCAGACCCTTGCAACGACGAAACAACTGCACATTAAAATCCACCCGATCAACACAAATATATATGATGCTTTTCATAACAAAATCAGAAAATATATGACCTAACTCATAATTCATAAATATATGACCCCGTCGGCCTCTGGAAGGCCGAAAAGCACCTTTTCAGTCAACAGGAAGTCGAAGAGGTGTTGGGGGTCGGGGGTGTCGTGTCTGGGTGTCGTGGTGTCAAAGGGACAAAGATAAATTCTATCTGGCAAAAGTGGACTATAAAGAAAAGCCTGCTACATAATCCTCAAAACATCTATAAGCATATCCTAAATCTTGGCTACATGCATGTGTTTTTTGGAGCTGGCATGAAGTGTGCAACTTCTTGTGAATAAATGTAGATTGGGGTAATATGCGTGTGATACCCTTGATTGGATCACGCCTCTCTATTATATACCAGGGGGATTACATGGAAAGTACTACAGTTGCAAGTAATTATAGCCTATACAAGGAAATTGCATAGAGATTAATCCAGTACACATTTTAACATTGTGTAGTTTACATGTTGTTGGAGACTATTTTCTTTTCCCTCTTTTTGTGAAGTGTGCTCTTATGTCTTCTGATTTTGGGCTCATATACATGTACAATACTGCAACTATGTTGTACTGAAGAACTTTATGCGGCTACAGATTCAGTTGGATTCTTTCATTTGAAAAAATACAGCTTCCTATTTTTTCTTGGAAGCTCTTGAGATTGTGATGCATATTGTCCATTAATTTCTACAACTTAAATTTTTCTTGGACAGAACTAGGGAGATTAGGCGGGAGGCCCCTGTCATCGACCATTTAGGAGGATACTCAACTTCCATGCTCCCAACCAATTAGGAGGATACTCAAGCTTCCTATTTTTCATGATTAGCAAAATCCTAGCAGATGGTAGTCTAGAAATCAGCCAGATCGGTCTTTCTATGTGTGCTTTAAAGTTTGCCCTATTGTATGTTGTCTGAACAAGACACTCCTCTTTTCTCAAAAAACAAAAAACAACACACTTCTCTGTAAAAAATACAGGCTTACACCATGGAGTTTGCATCTGTTGTGGTGTACCTCTGCTCTATGTTTGAATGTTTATCTGTTTCTAGTGTATAGGTTAGGGTTAAACTGAACCATGCTAATTCTATGAGGTTTGGGCATACACATAGGAAAAGTTTGAATATAATATAGGATAGGGATCAGGTATACACATGTGCATATTACATTTGTGTTTCAAGGCAACAACATAAGTGTGTTTCATGAATTTTCTGTGCGTATTAACATGTTACAGCACATACACCTTATATAAGTCAGGACAGGTAATTTGCCTCCTTCGCTTTGCCCCATGATGAAACTGAATTCATGATCTCCCAACGCACAGAGCACAAGAGTAGCACTAAATCTTCATGGTTCATATTTAGGCCATATCTACATGTTAAGCAAGATCAAGCCCAACTTGTTTATACAAACAGGCAAGGTTGTAGCGATTTTGTGCATGCTGATGCTTGTGATTGTTCTACATCTGAAAAGAAATTACATAATGCACTACTCATCCAAGCAAAATAGTTAAAATAATAGTATTTGGCAGCAACAAATATGATCAATTCGATCTACTCTCACAATGAAACAAGAGAAATAATTTCTTACAGTCATCTATAATTTCCTCTCTGGACATATAGCAGCAGAGCATGAACATGTACAGGGAGAGGTGGTCGGGCAGCAAAGAGGGCATCACCTTTGCAAAATGGGAAGAGGTGGTCGGGGAGGCAGAGAATCGACACATTCGCCGGGTTCTTCGGCGGAAGACGGCGAGCAGGATGAGGATGACTTGTCGGGGACGGAGGAGTTGGTCGGTGATGGCGGCAGACGAGGCCGGGGATGTGTGGTCGGGGACGGAGGAGATAGTTCGCGACGGTGGCGGACGCAGGCGAGCAGGGCGGGGATGGCTTCACATCATGGACGAGCGGCACCTGCCGGCGCTGAAGGTGCAATCCGCCATGGCTGCTGCATGCGGCGGCTAGGGTTGGGGGAAGGGGAAAGAGCCTCGAGGGTTGAGGGAGGGGGCGGTGCCACGGCCTGGAACGGTGGAGGGGCGTGCTGCGGTGAAGGGGAGGGGCGG
>NC_041390.1:379129728-379193069 GCF_002162155.2 Triticum dicoccoides | reverse complement strand
AGGGGCGGGCCGGTGGCGGTGCTAGGCGGCGTCGGGAACGCGGGGTTGGGGCGCGGTGCGGTGGTGGCTGGGAGAGGTGGGGAGAGAGAGAGGGGGTGGGGCCGGGCTGGGAGAGAGAGAGAGAGGGGTGGGGCCGGGCTGGGAGAGAGGGGAGGAGATTTTTTCTGGGGCAATACTAAGAATCAGACTACTCAATTAAGCTTACCATCAGACTACTAGTCCATCGTTGGATTGATGCAGCCTGGAATGACATATTAGAGAGGTGGGCCTAGGTAGTTAGTTTGCATGTAGTACTAATTGCGATTTGTTTCCCGTCAACTACTCCCTAGAAATCACGTTAGACACTATTTTAGCTCTAGCCCCTTCCTTAATGCTTCATCTGTACATACTTTGAAATCTGCACTAAACTACTCCAAAGAAAAACATAGAAGCACATAGTATGGTAACACGTGCTAGCACTAGAACAATTCGTTTTGCTTCTATTTTCCTAGCAAATTTGCTTCCATATAAGACTATATTGTTTCAACCCGGTGAGATTATTGTCCAGCGCGACCTTTTATTATGTTTATACTACGGGAAATTTTGCTCGGAATGATCATAGAAGTGTTTGCAATGTAACAATAAAATGCTTCGAAAAATACAAATGATTTTATCAAACACCTTCTCTTTACCATTGTGGCTAACAGTTTTAATTAAATTATATTAGGGCTTTGCTTCCCAAGAATTTGGTATTTGCGTTTAAAGAAATAGGAATTTGCTTCCAAAGAATATGGTATTTGTGTCCAAAGAAATAGGAATTTGCTTCCAACGAGTTTGTTAGCCATGAGATCAAAATACAAATCAACGACATCGGACGGGTCTGACGAATGCTTCTCATCAGTTGTATGTAGGGAAGTGTTTTCCTTTTTTTGTGAAGAAGAGAGGGGAGGAGATAGTCTCACTTCTTTGCCATCAGCCAACGGATGGCAAAGGCCCACATCTTTGCCATCAGCCAGCAGATGGCAAAGCCCCACCTCTTTGCCATCAGCCAGCTGATGGCAAAGAGGTGGGGCTAGTGGGCTGTTACAGCTTCATTATCCACTGGGCCCCACCCACTTCTTTGCCATCTGCCAGCAGACGGAAAAGATGCTTTGCCATCGGCTGGCAGATGGCAAAGAGGTGGAGTTGATTGGCTGTTACAGCACTGGACCCCACCCACCTCTTTGCCGTCAGCTAGCAGACGTCAAAGATTCTTTGCTATCGGCTGGCAGATGGCAAAGAACTGGCTGATGGCAACCAGGTTCTTCGCCATCTGTCAGCTCTTTGTCATCTGTTTTTTGTAAGCTGATGGCAAAGACGTTCTTTGCCATCCGCTGGCAGATGGCAAAGAACTGACTGATGGCAAATTCTCTGTTTCCAGTAGTGACATGCCACTGGGTCCGGCCCGAGCGGCTTGGGGATGATACAGCCCGAGGGGTACCCCCAATAAGGTAAGCTGAAGACATAAGCAAAAGGGATACATGCCGCAGGGACGGACCCACGCGGCCTAGGAATAATGAAGCCCGAGGGGCGCTCCCATCTAAACAAGCTTGGAAAATGTCACCTGGTTCTGTAGACGAAGAAGAGTTGGTGTAGCTAAAGGCGTGCGTTGGAGAAATGACTCGTCATGAGCCGCCAGGGCCCTGGGCCTCGGGAGGCTCTGGGGGCTCGGGAGGTTCCCTGAAGACCGTCTCCATCTCCTCCAGAATGGCGTGGTACCTAGCTTCCTGAGCCGCCAGGACACGTCGCATGTTGCGCTAATAGGCCAACGCCACGCTTGGCAAGCCAAAGGGCATACGAACGTAGCTGTGCGGCGGGCCCTCGCAGCGGCCCACACGCGAATGCCAGAAACGCTCCTGAGATGTGGCCCTGTTGAGCCCTAGGACGTTGATGCAGACACGCAGCCCGACATCCTTGCCAGGATGCGGAGCTGCGCCTTGTGGGCGGCCGTCGCCGCGCATGGCTCTTGCTTCTTGCAGTTCCTGGATGGTCTTGGTGATGAACTCATGAGTGGTGGGCACTCCTTGCCCTCTACTCTCCTGAGGGTCACATGCCGCGAAGCATGCTTCCAAGTGGTGCCCAAGCGCCTCCCTCATGAGGTTGGAAAGGTCAGATGCCCTCTAGAAAAGAGCCCTGCCTGAGGAGGGCGCCGAGCGCGCCTTCCTACGCGATGGAGGTAGGCGCCCCTGGAGCGGGCGGCGGTCCTGACGTGGCTACTGCTGCGATGCTGTCCTCCTGAGGTCCTGCATGGTGCGGCTTCTTCTTCTTGGGGATGGTCTCCAGAGGGCCTTCATTTCTGCTGTCAGGGTCGTTGATTGCAGTGGCTTGAAAGGCGCGCTCAAGTGAGCACACCGCATCTCTCTCTTCACACGAGACCATGATGATTCCTCCGCTTCCTGGCATCTTGAGAACGTTGTAGCTGTGATGAGTGACTGCCATGAACATGGCCAGGGTTGGATACCCGAGGATGGCATTGTACGGCAGGCGGATGAAGTCAATGAGCTCGGTGCAGTAGTTCTTGCACTCCCCGAAGGTGACGGGTAGGTGGACCTGCCCTATCGGCGTGGTGGAGCCGTCAATCACTCCTGAGAAAGGCTTGGTGGGCTGGAGCTGCTCATATGGCACTTGGAGGTTGTCGAACGTGTCGACGAACAGGACGTTGAGCACTGTGCCGCCATCGATGAGGGTCTTGGTGACCTGCACATTGCTGATGACTGGGGAACACAACATAGGGAGGGTGCCAGTGGTGGCTGCGCACTTGAGCTGATCTGCCGAGATGAAACTGATGGCGCATTGGAACCACCTGAGCGGGCGCGTGACCTCGAGCTTGGGGGGCGCCGCGTTCACCTCGCGAGCAAACTACTTGAAGACGCGCTGAGAGGCTGGGGCCTGGGCGCCGCCCAAGATGCAGGCGATCACATGCGGCTCCTGGAAGCCCCAAGCCCCCTCGTCCTGGTGGTGGTCGTCGTTCCTACTTAGTGGCGGCAGCGGGGGAAGACCGGTGTTGCCCTGGGGGCGATCCTCATGAGGCGGGTCCCTCTAGGTGCCCTCACGAGGCTGGTCCTGCCAGAGGTCCTCACGAGGTCGGTCGCGCCACTCCTGGCACGGGCCACGGTCGTCCCAGCGTCCGCCTCCACGTCCTCCTCCGCGGTCGTAGCCCCGGTCGTTGCGTTCGGGGCATCGACCGTAGCGTCCTTCTCGTATAGCTCTAAGCTCTTGACAGTCACTGGTGTTGTGGGTGTTCAGGTTGTGGAAGGCCCAAAATGGTCGGTCGTTCTTGGATGACTCGGGCTGATCTCTGCCCCGCTTGATGTCAGTCTCTGCTGCGAGCATAGCTACCTCCTTGCGCTTTACGTCTTTGGCCTTGGCCTTCTTCTTCTCCGCGCCCACGGCTGGCGGCTCAAGGAGAGAGAGGCGCCCCTCCTCAGCTCTTGCGCACCTGTTCGCCAGGTTGAACAGCTCCTGAGATGTGCATAGCTCCTTGTGGATGGCGAGCTCTTCCTTCATCTTGACGTCACGGACACCGTTGGAGAACACGGAGATGATGGCCTCGTCCGTGACCTTGGGGATCTTGAGGCGGGTGTTGTTGAAGCGCTGGATGTACTTCTGGAGGGTCTCTCCTGGCTGCTACCTGATGCGGCGTAGGTGACCCGCGACCGATGGACGGTCGCGAGTGCCCTGGAAGTTGGAGACGAAGCGGTCACGCATCTCGTCCCAGGAGGAGATCGACCGTGCTGCAGGTTTAGGAGCCAGGAGCGAGCTCCATCCTTGAGAGCCATGGGAAACCAGTTCGTCATGACCTTTTCGTTGCCGTTGGCCACTTCAATGCTCAGTTCGTAGAGCTGCAGGAACTCCGCAGGGTCGGCGGTACCCTCGTAGTGAGGAGGCAGATCTGTCTTAAACTTTCCCAGCCAGGCGACACTACGCAGGTCGGGAGTGAAAAAGCGGCAGCCAAGCATGGTTGCCGAGGCCCGCCTCGGAGGTGGAGCTTGGTCTTGACAAGGTGCACGCTGCACCACTGCGGGCGCTGCACGGTCTTGACGAGGTGGCATGGGGAGCGCAGGTGCAGCTTCTCGTGACCGTGGAATTTCTTGGCAGCTTCTCTCTTCACACGCGGGCGCCAAGCGCGGGGGATCACGTCACGGAGCCGCGCGCCTTGGTGCTAGGGCGATGTCTTGGGGCTGAGGTGGTGGAGGCGCGCCATGAGCCCCATCGCCCGCAGCTGGTTGAGGGGGAGGCAGAGAGTGGGACGGCGCTGGAGAGCCCCCCGCGGCGCGGACGAGCTCGGCGACGCGTTCGAGCCACTCCTTGTATAGGTCATCGATGGGGAGGTAGCGCGGGCGCTCGTTCGCTACGAGGAGCGCGGCCCGTGCCTCCATGGGAGCGACGGGCACGTGAGGCGAAGAACCGGCAGGGGTCACCGATGGAGTGGCGGTGTGGCCGTCCTGCCGCACCGAAGGATGCAGCAAGGATGCCTGCTGCTCATTCCCCGTCGGGCCGGTGGCAGCGTTGGCAGCGGGGGACAGAGAATGGCGATGTGGCCCGCCGATGGGAGCCGTCTGAGTGACGCAGGCGGTGAGGGAAGCCCGTCGCTCAGCTCAAGCACGGCGAGCGTCCGCCATGGAGAGGACGAAGCGACGAATTGATGGAAGGGAGGCTACGGCGCACCCCTACCTGGTGCGCCAAATGTCAGATGTGGGGTTCCGGCAAACCCTTAAGGTTCAAACACTGGAGTGCGCGTGAAGTCTTTCCTTCCTACCAATCTACGCCCTAGCTCACTAAGATCTCGCGGACGAACTCGACGAACTCGGAACACATAGAAACGGAAGATTTATACTGGTTGGGGCCACCGTTGTGGTGTAATACCCTACTCCAGTGTGGTGGTGGATTGCCTCTAGGGCTGATGATGAACAGTACAAGGGCAGAACAGCCTCCGGAGGTTGAGGTGTTCTTAAGCTCGGTGAGCTTGTGTGTGTGTGGGTGGTCTGAATGATCTGTCCCCGAATGATCTATGCCTTCGTGATCCATCCTCTCCCCTTCTCCCTTCGCTAAGGTGGTGGCTAGCCCTATTTATATTGGCCCTCGTCCTCTTCCCAAATATAGAGCGGGAAGGGAGCCAACAATGGTGGGCTAATTCGAAGGGGGACAGCTAGTACAAGCTATCCTGACAGAAGTGGTCTTCGCCTGCCAAAGGCTCTGGTGGTGACATCGTCTTGGGCTCCACGATGACCTCCGTCTTGCCGTCCTCCTGGTCTTGGTCTCGTTGCACCAATATAGCAACCTTTGCCTGATGCCTTGGTACTGTTTGCCTGCGCTGGCCTCCTTAGCACCAAAGAGGAAACAAGGACGCTGCGCGCACTGGCACCCTCATGGCGCCCGCCTGGTGTCATGCGTCATGGCTCACGTCACGAGGGTCTCGTGAGGTTTGCCCCGCCTTTATATCTCCGCTCCTCATGAGTCTGCCTAGCTAGGCTACTCCCGAGGAGGTCTTCCATCGTCCGCCTCGCGAGGCTTGGACCCCCGGGAGGGTCTTGGATGCTTTGTTGGTGAAGATGGGTCGTACGGCCTGCAGGCTTAGCCACGGCATGGGCCGCAGGCAGGCAAGTCTGGGGACCCCCGTTCCCAGGACGCCGACATGAAGCACATCTGATCGATGTCTTTCAACTTGAAGTTGAGACTCAAGAAGTTGAACTGATTGAGGCAGCGAGTTCGAAGAGCTTGTGCCAGTAGTAGTGGTCAGTAACTTGAACACTACATCAAGACCGGACTTTTGAGTTGTCTCATTGTCATCAAGATAGTTTTTATCAGCTTCCTTGGAGACCAACAAGGATGTCTCACTATCTTGAACCTTATCTGCATTACTTCCTTTACCATTGCATAACGGGTTACTCTTCTCCAATATTTTTCCGCATTCTAAAAGAGAAACAAGTAGACACATCACAGGTTTACCATGTTGTATATGAAACTCATTTTGGTAAAACAGTTCAATAGTAAGGTGGACAGGGGAACAACATGAAACAGACATATATCTATGTACCATGGTCACTGTATGGTCTATATCATTCTAGTTTTCGTTGCCAAATCAAGATAGAGACACAGTTCAAATAATATATGTTTAAGACAAAGCAAAATAGACAGAATATAAGTGTGGAAAATTACAAAGCAACAACAACACTTGTAATGTGCATGACATCAAAACATAACTGTTTATTCAATTGAAACTAAAATTGACATAGAGCAAGTTAGAACAGCAAAGCAGTTAAAGAAACAGGTTGGAGTTTCAATTCCATCCTTCAAATTTGAAAATAGTTGGTATGAGTAAATACAGTGATGCAAGAGCAAAGGAGTATGAACCATAGCTACAGAACCTGACCTGATAACAATTCTTCTTCTGCATTAAGCATTGAGTTGGGTTCGGAGTGGTGGTCCTCATCCTTTCGGCACTGTATTCCCCTTACTAACTGCTCGTGTTTGGGTGCTCTGTGGTGGAGACAATGTTGTGTCAACTGGAACTTGGTTACTATCTGCTGGGGTTGCGGTTAGAAGGAGTGTAGCTAGTTCTCTGTCCAACTGGGTAGGGGGTACAATCTGCGAGAGTCTGGTTTATGTGTGGTGGGGCTGGTTCTTAGGCAAGTACAATTGTCGTTCTATCTACATTGACTGGTAGCACTATCTTTTCTAAAGACCGTGCGTTGTTACTCCCTTAGATACTGCCATCACCCACTCCAATTTAAATGGCTGATAAACAAGAAAAGTAATTGAATGTACACACATTGTATGATAGACAGGTGCAATGGATAGCGGGGAATAAAAGAGGGCATGAAATAATTCACATTTATGTTGTCTAACCAAACATGATAGCATGACACGATTTCACATATATGATGGCTAACTAAATAGGATAGCATGACACAATTTCATATATATGATGGCTATCTAAAAAGGATGGAAAGACATAGTTGAAAATATGATGACTATGTAAACAGGATGAGATGATATAATTATATAATGTGTTTATTAAATAGGTTGGCATGCCATAATCCACATACATGTCGCCTATGGAAACATGATAGCATGATATAATTCACGGATAAAATGACATAATTCAAAATATGATGACTGTAAACACTAAACAAGATGAGGTGATATAACTATATGATGTCTTTATTAAATGGGCTGGCATGCCATAATTCAGATAGATGCTGTCTATGTAAACATGATGGCACGATATAATTCAAATATATGATTTATATACTAAGCAAGTAAGCAGATGGCAATCGCATATATGATTTAAAAACTAAGCAATGCAAGATAACATATGCATAACATGAGTAATATAACCCTGGCAAGTTTGAGCATAGACCTCAGGGGGGAAATAGGAATGGTCATCTATCTTTGAAACCTCCTCTGAGGAGCTATCTGTAACCACCAAGATGTCTGCTTCAGCTGGTAGCATTGTCTGGGCTGAATACGTTGTTTTCACTCTAGATACTTCCAACACCGCTTCAAATGGCTGGTGCAGAGGAAGAGTAATTGAATATACAAACGTTGTCGACAAATGGAATACGTAATATAAAAAAGGATAGCATGATATAATTCACATGTATCATGATTGGCTAAATAACATGGCATTGCATAATTCACATATATAATGCCTTGAAATAAGGTAACATTGCATAATTCACATATATAATGTCTTGCAACAAGATGGCATTCCACAATTCACATACATGGTAATTAGAAACTAAACAGGTGGCATTCACACAAAGCATGTCTAAACTAAGCAAATGACGTAGCAATGCAAGACACCATACGCATGATATGAGCAACATAACCCTGCCAAGTTAGAGCATACACCTTGGGGGGAATAGGACTGGTCATCTGTCTCTGAATCCTCCTTTGAGGAGCTATCCGTAACCAGCGAGATATGCGCTTCATCAGATAGCATAGTCTGCTCTGAAGGCCTTGTTTTCACTCCAGAATTTTCCATCACCGTGTCAAATGGCTAATGCACACGAAGAGTAGTTAAATGTACTATCTTTGTTGACAAATGTAATATGTAAAGAAAAAAAGGATGGCATGATATAATTCACATATAAGTTGACTGGGTAAGCAGGATGGCACTGCAAAATTCACATATATGATGCCTGACTAAACAAGATGGTGTTGCATAATTCACATATACGATAAAGAAACTAAACTGATGGCATTCACACAAAGCATGTCTAAACTAAGCAGATGACATATTTGATGTATAAAGTAAGCAATGCAAGGCACCATATGCATGATATTACCAACATCAGCATGCCAAGTTAGAGTGACGACCTCAGGGGGTAAGTAGGAGTGGTCTTCTCCTTCTGAATCCCCATCGAGACAGTTATGGTCCTCTTGATTACAATCTGCAATGGGTGGAGGGACGATGCCTTTGCACCCACCATGGAGCGTGGTCAGCATGAAATTTTATTGCCAAACAAGGTTCTTCTCTTTTGCTCTACATGTTCAGTTCCATTGTGTACAATTACTGACATGCATAGGAATAAAACATAGTGAGATTATATAAGGAGTGCATGCAGAAATCCAGAGTGATGGTACCAACCTGTGGATAGACCCAAAACCAATGATAGCCAGCAGATAATGGCTTAAGTTAAAAAATACAGATAATGGCTTCTTTACTGTTTGTTTCCCACCCAACATGAAACTCATAGTAGACACCAGAGAATAACCAGATAGTAGACATATTGTTGGGGATATAACTACTGGATATGACCCGCCCAGGCGGGACCGGGTCATACCACTGGCGACTTAAAGATGAAGATGGCGGGTCATGAAGCAAGCCTATTGAAGGACCATGACCTAAAGGCGACTTGAGGCCTAAGAGGATGAACCGCCATATGTTTAACTTGTATTGTAAGGAAACTTTAGTTAGTTACCGAGCCAGACACGTTGTGTATGAGCCGGCTGGGATTCTATAAGCTACCAGACGTCAACCTGTATATAAAGGGGTGACCCGATAGCAGGTTAAGGCAGGAAATAATTGTTCGAGAACTAGGTCAAGCATATTCGCTCCCTAGTAATTGAAATCCAAGCAATACAACCGAAAGTAGGAGTAGGCTTTTACTTCGTTGAGAGGTGCCTAACCTAGGTAAACTCCCTGTGTCCTTTGTCCCATTTAACCCCTTCAAGATAACCTAGCTACGATGGCTCCACACCTAAGTCCTTTCTCTAGGGTATCTGCCGTGTTAAGTCCAGGATAGTTGGCACCCACCTTGGGGCTAGTGCATGGTGGTTTTGAGTTCTTGAAGGGCAACTTCGCAGGGATCAAGGGATACGCCATGGGCCAGATGACCAAGAGTCGTCGCGGCAAGATCTACATCGACAATGTTGGCTGGGGCCCGAGGCAGGCTCAATTGAGTATGGGTACCGGGTCCCCTTTGGCGGAATCCATGTCTTCATCGGCAAGATCAGCTAGTCGGACACCTGCACCGACATCGTCGAGACGGCTCAGCGCGCACAACCAAGGTTCAAACCACCGCGAAGCATGCCTTTGTTGGTTTCATCCATGGGGCGGATCTTGAAGAAGGATCTGTGTCCAGGGGAGAGACGGTAATCTGCTCTGATGGTGAGTCTTAAACTGGTGAGACCGATTCAATGTATCAACTACAAGACGGTAGGATTGGTGGTTGTTTTGATGGTAGGCCAAACCAAACTGATAATTCGAAGATACTTGCAAAGATAACCAATCATACATAAAAGAATTCAGAGAAGATTCAAATATTATTCATAGATAGACTTGATCATAAACCCACAATTCATCGGTCTCTACAAACACACCGCAAAAAGAAGATTACATCGAATAGTTCTCCACAAGAGAGGGGGAGAACATTGTATTGAGATCCAAAAAGAGAGAAGAAGCCATCTAGATAATAACTATGGACCTGTAGGTCTGAGGTAAACTACTCACACTTCATCGGAGAAGCTATGGTGTTGATGTAGAAGCCCTCCGTGATCGATGCCCCCTCCGGCGGAGCTCCGGAATAGGCCCCAAGATGGTATCTCGTGGATACAGAAAGTTGCGGTGGTGGAATTAGGTTTTTGGCTCCGTATCTGATCGTTTGGGGGACTTAGGTATATATAGGAGGAAGGAGTATGTCGGTGGAGCAACAGGGGCCCCACGAAGGTGGAGGGCGCACCTGGGGAGGGTGGGTAGGCGCGCCCCCTACCTCATGGCCTCCTCTTTTGTGTCTTGACGTAGGGTCCAAGTCTCCCGGGTCTTGTTTGTTGAGAAAATCATGTTCCCGAAGGTTTCATTCCATTTGGACTCCGTTTGATATTCCTTTTCTTCGAAACCCTAAAACAGGCAAAAAACAGCAATTCTGGGTTGGGCCTCCGGTTAATAGGTTAGTCCCAAAAATAATATAAAAGTGGATAATAAAGCCCAATAATGTCCAAAATAGTAGATAATATAGCATGGAGCAATCAAAAATTATAGATACATAGGAGATGTATCAAGCATCCCCAAGCTTAATTCCTGCTCGTCCTCGAGTAGGTAAATGATAAAAACAGAATTTTTGATGCGGAGTGCTACTTGGCGTAATTTTAATGTAATTCTTCTTAATTGTGGTATGAATATTCAGATCCGAAAGATTCAAGACAAAACTTTAATATTGACATAAAAATAATAATACTTCAAGCATACTAACAAAGTAATTATGTCTTGTAAAAATAACATGGCCAAAGAAAGTTATCCCTACAAAATCATATAGTCTGGCTATGCTCCATCTTCACCACACAACATATTTAAATCATGCACAACCCCGATGACAAGCCAAGCAATTGTTTCATACTTTTGACATTCTCAAAACTTTTTCAATTTTCACGCAATACATGAGCGTGAGCCATGGACATAGAACTTATAGGTGGAATAGAACGGTGGTTGTGGAGAAGACAAAAAGGGAGAAGATTATCTCACATCAACTAGGCGTATCAACGGGCTATGGAGATGCCCATCAATAGATATCAATGTGAGTGAGTAGGGATTGCCATGCAACGGATGCACTAGAGCTATATGTTTATGAAAGCTCAAAAAGAAACTAAGTGGGTGTGCATCCAACTTGCTTGCTCATGAAGACCTAGGGCAATTTGAGGAAGCCCATCATTGGAATATACAAGCCAAGTTCTATAATGAAAAATTCCCACTAGTATAAGAAAGTGATAACATGAGAGACTCTCTACTATGAATATCATGGTGCTACTTTGAAGCACAAGTGTGGTAAAAGGATAGTAGCATTGCCCCTTCTCTCTTTTTCTCTCATTTTTTCTTCTTCTTTTTTTATTTTTTTATTTGGGGCTTTTCTCTTTTTTTATGGCCTCTTTTCTTTCTCTCTTTTTTTATTTTTCGTCCGGAGTCTCATCCCGACTTGTGGGGGAATCGTAGTCTCCATCATCCTTTCCTCATTGGGACAATGCTCTAATAATGATGATCATCACACTTTTATTTTTCTTACAACTCAATAATTACAACTCGATACTTGGAACAAAATATGACCCTATATGAATGCCTCCGGTGGTGTACCTGGATATGCAATGACTCATGAGTGACATGTATGAAAGAATTATGAATGGTGGCTTTGCCACAAATACGATGTCAACTACATGATCATGCTAAGCAATATGAGAATGATGGAGTGTGTCGAATGGTGGAAAGTTGCATGGCAATATATCTTGGAATGGCTATGGAAATGCCATAATAGGTAGGTATGGTGGCTGTTTTGAGGAAGGTATATGGTGGGTGTATGATACCGGCGAAAGGTGCGCGGTATTAGAGAGGCTAGCAAAGGTGGAAGGGTGAGAGAAGTGCGTATAATCCGTGGACTCAACATTAGTCATAAAGAACTCATATACTTATTGCAAAAATCTACAAGTTATCAAAGCAAAGTATTACGCGCATGCTCCTAGGGGGATAGATTGGTAGGAAAAGACCATCGCTCGTCCCCGACCGCCACTCATAAGGAAGGCAATCAAAAAATAAATCATGCTCCGACTTCATCACATAACGGTTCACCATATGTGCATGCTACGGGAATCACAAACTTTAACATAAGTATTTCTCAAATCCACAACTACTCAACTAGCACAACTTTAATATCACCAACTTCATATCTCAAAACAATTATCAAGCATCAAACTTCTCATAGTATTCAACACACTCGTAAGAAAGGTTTATTATTAATCTTGTATACCAAGCATATTAGGATTTTAAGTAAATTACCATGCTATTTAAGACTCTCAAAATAATCTAAGTGAATCATGAGAGATCAATAGTTTCTATAAAACAAATCCACCACCATGCTCTAAAAGATATAAGTGAAGTACTAGAGCAAAACTATATAACTCAAAAGATATAAGTGAAGCACATAGAGTATTCTAACAAATTCCAAATCATATATGGCTCTCTCAAAAGGTGTGTACAGCAAGGATGATTGTGGTAAACTAAAAAGTAAAGACTCAAATCATACAAGACTCACCAAGAAAAACACATATCATGTGGCGAATAAAAATATAGCTCCAAGTAAAGTTACCGATAGAAGTAGACGAAAGAGGGGATGCCTTCCGGGGCATCCCCAAGCTTTGGCTTTTAGGTGTCCTTAGATTATCTTGGGGGTGCCATGGGCATCCCCAAGATTAGGCTCTTTCCACTCCTTGTTCCATAATCCATCAAATCTTTACCCAAAACTTGAAAACTTCACAATACAAAACTTAAAGTAGATAAATTATTAACCAACTAAAAATTAAACACAAAAATACACAACCAAAACAGAGGATAGATAAATTATTTATTACTAAACAGGAGCAAGAAGCAAGGAATAAAAATAAAATTGGGTTGTCTCCCAACAAGCGCTATCGTTTAACGCCCCTAGCTAGGCATAACAAGCAAGGATAGATCTAGGTATTGCCATCTTTGGTAGGCAATCCATAAGTGGCTCTCATAATAGATTCGTAAGGTAATGTAATTTTATTTCTAGGAAAGTCTTCCATGCCTTTCCTTAATTGAAATTGTAATCTAATATTTCCTTCCTTCATATCAATAATTGCACCAATCGTTCGAAGGAAATGTCTACCAAGAATAATAGGACATGAAGGATTCCAATCTATGTCAAGAACAATAAAATCTACGGGCACATAATTCCTATTTGCAACAATAAGAACATCATTAATTCTTCACATAGGTTTCTTAATAGTGGAATCCGCAAGGTGCAAGTTTAAAGAGAAATCATCAAAATCACGGAAACCTAACAAATCACACATAGTCTTTGGAATCGTGGAAACACCAGCACCCAAATCACATAAAGCATAGAATTCATGATCTTTAATTTTAATTTTAATCGTTAGTTCCCACTCATCATTAAGCTTTCTAGGGATATAAACTTCCAATTCAAGTTTTTCTTCATAAGATTGCATCAAGGCATCAACGATATGTTTAGTAAATGCTTTATTTTGACTATAAGCATGAGGAGAATTTAGCACGGGTTGTAACAAGGAAATACAATCAATCAAATAGCAATTTTCATAGTTAAATTCCTTGAAATCCATAATAGTGTGTTTAGCAACATCTAGGGTTTTAATTTCTTCAATCCCACTTTTATCAATTTTAGCATCAAGATCAAAAATTCCAAATTCTTTGAACGCCTTCTATGTAAAGGTGGATCATATTCAGTCCCATCATTATCAAGATTCATATTAAAAAAATATTTAATAGGGTACACATCAATAACTTTTAGATCTTCATCGTTATTTTCATAGGAACTAGAAGAACACGCTCTTATAAAGGCATCTGTCTTAGCACGCATCCTAGCGGTTCTTTCTTTGCACTCATCAATGGAAATTCTCATGGCTTTGAGAGACTCATTGACATCATGCTTAGGTGGAATAGATCTAAGTTTCAAAGAATCAACATCAATAGTAATTCTATCAATGTTCCTAGCCAAATCATCAATCTTAAGCAAATTTTCATCAATCAAAGCATTGAAATGCTTTTTGCGAAGTAATAAATTCTTTAATATTAGATTCAAAATCAGAGGGCATATTATTATAATTTCCATAAGAATTGTTGTAGGAATTACCATAATTATTAGAGGGATTACTAGGATAAGACCTAGGATTGAAATTTCATCTATACGCCTTGTTACCAAAATTGTTCCTACCAACAAAATTGACATCCATAGATTCATTATTATTCTCAATAAAATTAGACAAGGGCATATCATTAGGATTAGAAGAAACACTCTTATTACCAAATAATTTCATAAGTTCATCCATCTTTCCACTCAAAACATCAATTTCTTCTATCGCATGCACCTTTTTATTAGTAGATCTTTCAGTATGCCACTGAATTAACCATAATATTATCTAGGAGTTTAGTAGCTTCTCCTAAAGTGATTTCCATAAAAGTGCCTCCCGCGGCCGAATCTAAAAGATTTCTAGAAGCAAAATTCAATCCGGCATAAAAAAATTGTATAATCACCCATAAATTTAAACCATGAGTAGGGCAATTACGTATCTTTAGTTTCATTCTTTCCCAAGCTTGTGCAACATGTTCATCAGAAAGTCGCTTGAAATTCATAATATCATTTCTAAGAGAGATGATCTTAGCGGGAGGAAAATACTTAGAGATAAAAGCATCTTTGCACTTGTTCCATGAATCAATACTATTTTTAGGCAAAGATGAAAACCAAACTTTAGCACGATCTGTAAGCGAAAAAGGAAATAGCTTCAATTTAACAATATCATTATCCACATCTTTCTTCTTTTGCATGTCACACAAATCAAAGCTATTTAGGTGGGTAGCGTCATCTTCACTAGGAAGGCCAGAAAATGGATCTTTCATGACAAGATTCAGCAAAGCAGTATTAATTTCACAAGATTCAGCATCGGTAAGAGGAGCAATTGGAGTGCTAATAAAATCATTGTTGTTGGTATTGGTGAAGTCACACAATTTAGTATTATCTTCATCCATCTTGACAAGCAAGCAAACTAACACACAAGCAAACAAAAAATAAGCGGGTAAAAAGAGGCAAATGGAGAAAGAGAGGGAGGATAGAGAGAGAGGGCGAATAAAACGGCAAGGGTGAAGTGGGGGAGAGGAAAACAAGAGGCAAATGGCAAATAATGTAATGCAGGAGATAAGGGTATGTGATGGGTACTTGGTATGTTGACTTTTCCGTAGACCTCCCCGGCAACGGCGCCAGAGATCCTTCTTGCTACCTCTTGAGCATTGCGTTGGTTTTCCCCGAAGAGGAATGGATGATGCAGCAAAGTAGCGTAAGTATTTCCCTCAGTTTTTGAGAACCAAGGTATCAATCCAGTAGGAGGCTACGTTCGAGTCCCACGTACCTACACAAAACAAATAAATCCTTGCAAACAACGCGAATAGTGGTTGTCAATCCCTACACGGCCACTTACGAGAGTGAGATCTGATAGATATGATAAGATAATTTTTTTGGTATTTTTGTGATAAAGATGCAAAGTAAAATAAAGGCAAAGTAAAAAAGCAAAGGAAATAGCTAAGTAGTAGGATATTAATATGATAACGATAGACCCGGGGGCCATAGGTTTCATTAGTGGCTTCTCTGGAGAGCATAATTATTCTACGGTGGGTGAACAAATTACTGTTGAGCAATTGACAGAATTGAGCATAGTTATGAGAATATCTAGGTATGATCATGTATATAGGCATCACATCCGAGACAAGTAGACCGACTCCTGCCTGCATCTACTACTATTACTCCACTCATAAACCGCTATCCAGCATGCATCTAGAGTATTAAGTTAAAAACAGAGTAACGCCTTAAGCAAGATGACATGATGTAGAGGGATAGACTCATGCAATAAGATGAAAACCCCATGTTGTTACCCTCGATGACAATAATACAATATGTGCCTTGCTGCCCCTACTGTAATTGGGAAAGGACACCGCAAGATTGAACACAAAGCTAAGCACTTCCCCCATTGCAAGAAAGATCAATCTAGTAGGCCAAACCAAACTGATAATTCGAAGAGACTTGCAACGATAACCAATCATACATAAAAGAATTCAGAGAAGATTCAAATATTATTCATATATAGACTTGATCATAAACCCACAATTCATCGGTCTCAACAAACACACCGTAAAAAGAAGATTACATCGAATAGTTCTCCATAAGAGAGGGGGAGAACATTGTATTAAGATCCAAAAAGAGAGAAGAAGCCATCTAGCTAATAACTATGGACCCGTAGGTCTGAGGTAAACTACTCACACTTCATCAGAGAGGCTATGTTGTTGATGTAGAAGCCCTCTGTGATCGATGCCCCCTCTGGTGGAGCTCCGAAATAGGCCCCAAGATGGGATCTCGTGGATACCGAAAGTTGCGGTGGTGGAATTAGGATTTTGGCTCCGTATCTGATCGTTTGGGGGTGCGTAGGTATATATAGGAGGAAGGAGTACATCGGTGGAGCAACAGGGGCCCCACGAGGGTGGAGGGCGCGCTTGGGGGGGTAGGCGCGCCCCCCTACCTTGTGGCCTCCTCTTTTGTGTCTTGTCGTAGGGTCCAAGTCTCCCGGGTCTTGTTTGTTGAGAAAATTATGTTCCCAAAGGTTTCATTCCGTTTGTACTCCGTTTGATATTCCTTTTCTTCGAAACCCTAAAAGAGGCAAAAACAACAATTCTGGGCTGGGCCTCCGGTTAATAGGTTAGTCCCAAAAATAATATAAAAGTGGATAATAAAGCCCAATAATGTCCAAAATAGTAGATAATATAGCATGGATTAATCAAAAATTATAGATACATTGGAGATGTATCGGTCGACACATACTTGGCTGAAGGGATTGCCCCCGCTAACTCCATCGGATTATGGGCTGGATTGAAGGCGCGTTTTATTAAAAATTTCAAAGACACATGCAAGAAGCCTATGTCGATTCTTGATCTGGATTCTCGCGTCCAGGGTGAGAGCGAGTGAATGAACAATTGGGTGCACCGGATCTTGGCGGTCATCCACTCATCAAACAGTATCAATGTCGGTTCAGCCGTCCTGATGTTAGAAAAGAATTGTTGGCTCCTTCCCCTCAAGCAGAAGCTGGGCGGGTTAAGTGCAAGTGCAATGATATGGGAGAGCTCATGGCGGCTCTTGTTAAGTACGCCGACTCTGATGGTACTAAAGACCCCGAGTCTGATGAAGAGAAGGCTGGCAAGGGGAAGAAGAGCGGCAATACAAAGGAACAACAACATAATATGGCGGGTCAAGGTGGCAATGGTAAGTCCAAAGCCGACGGCGGTTTAGACTTTGTGGCTAACACCAATACGTGGAATAATAATCAGCGTCGTAAGGGGAAGTCGTTAGTACCCCAGTTTGGCGGGCCAAAGTTCAACCTTGAGGCAATGATGAATCAGCCTTGCCTGAAGCACGGGACGCAAGAGAAGCCGGCCAGCCTTCTATGGAACGATTGCTTCACCATTAGTGAGTACATGAATTCCAGTTTTTCCAGAATAATCATGGCCCGAATGGCGGTTCAGGATCTGGCTCTCACAGACCGGGCTTCGGGGGTGGCGGTTGAAGCTCCGGTTTTCAGGTCCAAGGCAACCAAGGTGGTTCCAATCAACAATCTAATCAGTGAAATCAACAGCAGCAGTCTGGTTATCAGAGTAATCCGAAGCAGCTGAATAGTAGTCAAGATCATGTGTTCACCATGAGCTTGTGCAAACGAGATTATAAGGTTCATAAATGAGTAGTGAACGCGGTTGAGCCAGCAGTCCCTCGCTACTTGTGATGGTCTGAATGTCCTATTGTATGGAGCCGTGAGGATCACCCGCCCTGGGTTGACAATCCAGGTCAATTGGCTTTGGCGGTTGCGCCTCAGGTCAGAGGGTACAAGTTCACCAAAGTACTTATGGATGGAGGCAGCATCATGAATATTCTTTACTATGATACTTTTCGCCATATGAATTTAACTGACAAAGATCATAAGTCATCTTCTACTGTTTTTCATGGGGTCGTACCCGGTAAGTCGGCATACCCAGTGGGGAAGATAGATTTGGAAGTGGCTTTTGGAGATGATCATGATTTCAGAGTTGAGACATTGACTTTTGAAGTAGTCAAGATCAAGAGCCCCTATCACACCCTATTTGGCCGGCCAGCTTACGCTAAATTCATGGCATGAACTTTTATGTTTATTTGTAGCTTAGCATGCCAGGTCGTAAGGGCACTATAACCGTACATGGTAACAGGAAGATAACTTTGGAGTGTGACGAGGATGAAGAGGGCGATGCTGGTGATGCTAAGTCTGTTTGTGCAACAAAGGAGTTGAAGTTCTACAAAGACAATGTTGACCCGGCCGATATGACTCCTCTGAAAAAGCCAACCACAGAGGATGACCATTTGGTGGAGTTTAAGTCGGTAGATGACACTAAGAAATAGGAAAGCGCGCTCATCGAGTTAATCCATGAGAACTAGTACATCTTTGCATGGAAGCCTTTAGACATGCCAGATGTACCGAGGGAACTCGCTGAGCACACTCTTAATGTTGATCCAAAGTTTAAACCGGTCAAGCAATTCCTTCGTCGTTTTAATGAAGAGAGTTGCAAGGCCATTGGTGAAGAAGTGGCCTGGCTCTTGGCGGATGGGTTCATCATTGAAGTTTTTCACCCTGAATGGTTGGCTAACTGGGTTTAGGTACTTAAGAAAAACGGCAATTGGCGCATGTGCATGGATTACACAGATCTTAATAAGGCATGTCCGGCTGACCCTTTTGCTCTCCCTCGTATTGATTAGATCATTGATGCTATGGCGGGTTGTGAGCGTTTGAGATTTCTGGATGCTTATTCTGGTTATCATCAGATCAAGATGGCAGTTAAGGACCAGGAGAAGATATCTTTCATCACTATTTGGAGCCTTATGCTATGTGTCTATGCCTTTTGGGCTCAAGAGTGCCCAGGCGACTTATCAGCAGTGCGTCCTGTATTGTCTTCATGACCAGATTGGATGCAATGTTCATGCTTATGTGGATGATATTGTTGTTAAATCCAAAAAGAAGGAGACCTTGATAGATGATCTGAAAGAGACCTTTGAAAATCTCTGGATCTACAATATGATGCTTAACCCGGCCAAGTGTGTCATTGGTGTGCCAGCAGGAAAGCTCTTGGGTTTTTTGGTTTCTGAAAGAGGCATTGAAGCTAACCCAGAGAAAATCAAGGCAATCACTTCTTTGGCTAAGCCGGCGTGTATTAATGACGTTCAACGTCTGGCGGGTCGTATTGCGGCCTTAAGCCGGTTTATAAGCCATTTGGGCGAAAAGGCTATCCCTTTGTATCAGATGATGAAGAAAACAGATCACTTTGTCTGGAGTGATGCTACCAATGAGGCGTTTGAGGTGTTCAAAAAGCAGTTGGTTGAACCGCCGATCCTTGCAGCTCCAATTGATAATGAGCCCTTGCTGTTATATGTCGCTGCTAATAGCAGAGCCATCAGTGTAGCGGTTGTTGTGGAAAGGAAAGAATCAGGCAGGGAACATCTGGCTCAGCGGCCGGTTTATTATGTCAATGAGGTACTCATTGAATCTAAACAGAGATACCCACATTGGCAGAAGCTGGTTTATGGCATGTACATGGCTAGCCGTAAGTTGAAACAATATTTCCTTGCGCATCCCATCACTATTGTTACTTCTGCTCCTTTAGGGGATATTATTCAAAATAGAGAATCCACATGTCAGGTGGCCAAGTGGGCTATTGAGCTTGGACCCCATGGTTTGAAATACGTGCCTCGGACAGCTATCAAATCTCAAGCACTTGTGGATTTCATCAATGATTGGACAGAGCTATAGATACCTGAGGATAAGGCGGATAACACATATTGGACAATTCATTTTGACTGGTCTAGAAAATTGGAAGGCTCGGGGGTTGGAGTTATTTTGACTTCCCCATGACGTGATAAATTTTCTTATGTTCTAAGGTTGATGTTCCCTTGTACTAACAGTGCAGTTGAGTATGAGGCCTTGCTCCATGGTCTTCGGATGGCTAAAGAGATGAACCTGAGCCGGGTGAGGTGCTTTGGTGACTCTGAGTTGGTGGCTCAGCAAGTTTCAGGCACTCTGGATTCCAAGGACCCACTCATGGTGGCTTATCGCCGAGAGGTTGATGTTATTGCTGGTCATTTCAAAGGTTATCAAGTGGAGCATGTTCACCACAGGAAAAATGAGGCGGCTAATGCTTTAAGCTGGATGGGTCCCAGCGTAAGCCGGTACCACCTAATATTTTCCTTGATATTTTTTATAACCCTTCGGTGAAATTGCCCATGGAGGAAGATCTTGATGTTCCTGAACCGGAGGCACAATTGGTGGTGGATCTTCATGTTATTCCTGATTGAACAGTTCCATATTTGGCTTATATGACCCGGGGTGAGTTACCTAAAGATGAAACTTTAGCCAGGTAGATAACCTGGCAGTGTAAGTGAATGACTACTTGTCGGCGTCCTGGGAACGGGGGTACCCAGACTTGCCTGGCTGCGGCCCACGGCGTAGCTCTACCGGCGGCCCGGTATGGCCCATCTTCATCAGCAACCACTCAAGACCCTCTCGAGGGGCCAAGCCTCGTGAGGCGGACGACACAAGACCTCTTCAGGGGCAACCTCACTAGGCTGGCTCCCGAGAAGTGGAAATATCAAGGCGGGGGGCACCTCGCGAGGTTTGCGTGACGTGAGCCATGACGACCGAAGCTAGGAGGGCACCAGCGGGCGCAGAATGCCAGTTTCCTCTTTGGTGCTAAAGAAGCAGGGGCAGGAAAGGAGTCCCGAGGCATCCAGAAAAGGTTTCCATATCGGTGCAACAAGACCAAGATCAGTAGGATGGAGGTCACAGCGGAGCCCACAACCGCGTGACCAACAGAGCCTTTGGCAGGCAATGACCAGCTTATGTCATGATAACTTGTACTAGTTGTCTCCCTTCAAAATTGGGCGTTGTGGGATCCCTTCCTGGCTAAAATTTGGGAAGAGGACTAGGGCCTCTATAAATAGGGCTAGCCACCACCATAGCGAGGGACGGATCATTCGGACCATCCTCAGACACACCAGATCATCGAGCTCAAGAACACATCTCTTGTGGTGGCTGTTCATCCACTGTACTAATTCATCCTCAAGCTACGAGGCAATCCACCACACCACACTGGAGTAGGGTATTATAACACAACGGTGGACCGAACCAGTATAAACCCTCGTGTCTCTTGTTCCTTGGGTTCGGTGAGCTAGGCCTTGAGATCGTTGCGAGAGTAAGCTAGGAAGAGAGAGATCTTTGTGCGCACCCCAGAGTTCGAACCTCAAGGGTTTGCCGAAACCCCGAATCTGAAATTTGGTGCGCCAGGTAGGGGTGCGCCGAAGCTTCGCTCCTCCACTAGCTTCACCCCCCGTTCGGCCCCTCATGGCTGGTGTCGCTCCTCCGACTGGACTAACGGACACCCGCGAAGGCGCCATGGGGCTCAGGAACCTCACCCCGCCTTATGGCGGGTGCGGTGGCCGCACAAGTTCAGGCCGGAGATGCCACCCCGTTATGACGGCGCGGTGGATCCGTCGACCTTCCTGCTGGCGTATGAGGAGGCCATTCTAGAGGATGGAGGCAAAGACAAGGTCATGGCCAACTGGTTCCCCATGGCCCTTGCTGGCGCGCCATGCGCCTAGCTGCTCAACCTGCCAGGATCCTCTGTGGCTTCTTGGGAGGAGCTGTGCGGCCTTTTCATCAAGCGTTTCGCGGCACCGGAGCCTGTCGCTATCACGGCCCTCCTCGGCGGCTCGCAGGCACCACCTCTGTGCAGCAGGGAGCCCCTCTAGGATGTGAGGCGCCAAAGGCCGACCAAACCTTCGACTTAGGGGACCACCCCACTACCATTGCTGGCTCGGGCGCACTCCAAATGCTCTGCACACCCACCATCTACAACATCGCCATGAACAAGACCGTCATCGACGGCGGAGCTGGCCTCAATGTGCTCTCCGTGGAAGCTTTCGGCTTGCTTCATGTGCTGCACGGCCGGCTCCGCCCCACCAAGCCTTTCTCTGGAGTCGGTAGCGGATCCGCAAGCCCCCTGGGGCAAATACACCTCCCGGTCACCTTCGGTACCCGAGACAACTATCGCACCGAGCTGATCGACTTCGACATCGCCCACATCAGCCTCCCATACAACGCCATCCTTGGGTACCCTGCCCTGGCTCTGTTCATGGCGGCGACATATCCGGCCTACAACCTCATGAAGATGCCGGATAGTAGTGGCGTCCTCACCGTGGCTGGAGATACCAAGGAGGCTCTGACGGCCCTCATGCTCGCTTTCAGGGCCGCCGCAGCAGCACGCCCGACCGACGAAGCCGCCCCGGGGGCTAAGGGGGGCACGCCGGCAAAGAAGAAGCAGTTGTGCACTCAGGATCAGGCCGAAATGAAGCAAGTGTTAGTCGAGGAGGACGGGTCCTCGGGAGCCACCTTCACCATAGGTGCCAACCTTGACCCGAATCGAGGGGAGGCATTGGTGAAGTTCCTGCGCGCGAACAAGGAGGAATTCACCTGGGATCCCAAACAGCTAGTAGGGGTCACTAGGGGGGTAATCAAACATCACTTAAGGGTGTGCCCCAATGTACCTGGAGGAGACTTTCACCAGCCTGCGCCAGGTGGACCTCCAGCTCAACTCGGAGAAGTGTGTGTTTTGTGTCCCCTTTGGCAAGCTACTAGGCTTCCTCATGTCACACAGGGGGATTGAGGCCATCCCAGAGAAGGTCAAGGAGATAGAAGACATGAGCTCGCCACAAACTCTCAAGGAAATGTAGAAGCTCGTGGGCTATGTGAACTCACTGGGGCGCTTCATCTCCATGTTGGGGGAGCGTGCCCTACCGTTCTTCAAGCTGCTGAAGAAGAAGGCGTAACACCCCAGATGTAATTTACCTTATATGTATCCCAACTCTTGTCGTTTCCGGCGCTAAGTTATTTTATTTTCCTCGGGTTTGGGTTTTTGTCTTTGTGCGTTGTTGCCTTTGTCATGCATCTCATATCATGTCATCATGTGCATTGCATTTGCATACGTGTTCATCTCACGCATCCGAGCTTTTTCCCCGTTGTCCGTTTTGCATTCCGACGCTCCTATCTCCTCCGGTGCCCCTTTCTACCTCTTTTCGTGTGTGGGGGTTAAACATTTCCGGATTGGACCAAGACTTGCCAAGCGGCCTTGGTTTACTATCGGTAGACCGCCTGTCAAGTTTCGTTCCATTTGGACTTCGTTTGATACTCCAACGGTTAACCGAGGGACCGAAAAGGCCCCGTGTGTGTTGCAGCCCAACACCCTTCCAATTTGGCCCAAAACCCACCTAAACCCCTCCTATCGTCTAGAGCGTTCGATCACGATCGCGTGGCCGAAAACCACACTCCATGTGGATCCTCTCCTGAAATTCCCGGATCTCTTCCAACCCCAAACCCTAAAATTCTACCCGCCGCCACCGAACATGTCCGTCTCCTAGCGGACGAAATCCCGCCGCCGCACCCGGCCTGTCAGAGCGCGACACGTGTCCCGGCCGATCTCCTCTCGTCGCCGGCCCGCCGAAGCCCGGGGCGGGCCCTCTTCGCCCCCGCAACCGGGCCTCACCTCCTCTTCCCCAGCGCCACCCGAGCCCCCGAGGCCCATCCGCGCGCGCCGCCGCCCGTCTTCGTCCGTCGTCCCCGCCGCCAAGTCCCTCGCCGCACCGCCGCAAGGACCTCGCCGCCGGTCGCCTCCGCTCCGCCACAGGTCGCCGCCGCCGCCTCGACCTCGCCGCCTCCTCGTCCGGCCGCCGCCGCCTCGACGCGTCGCGCCGCCACACGCGCCGCCCTCCGACGCCCCAAGTCCGGCGAGCCCACTCCGGCCTCCTCCTCGTTTCGGTTCCGGCGAAAGCTCCAGTGAGCACTGTTCCGGCGAACCTCGATCCGCGTGCCTCGGATCCAGATCTGGACGAACCCTAGACGGTTGACTTTTGTCCCAGTTTGCATTATTTTTAGCATATTTCATCATGCCATAACTCCGCATCCGTAGCTCCGATTTGTGCGTGTAGCATATCAAAATGTTCGTCTCAGAAAGTACATTATTTCATCTCATTGCATCATTTTCATTTGAGCTCATCTTGATGCCCGAAATGCTGTTGGAAGAGGGCTATATGATAAAATTGCCAGATCTGTTTCATCAAATAGCTATTTTTTGAGTGGATCCCTTCCATTTTTTTGTTGTCATGTTTGAGTGCCGTAGCATATTTATCTTGATGCATTTAGATGGCTACTTGCTGTTTATCGCAGACCGGTGTCATATTTGTTTTGCTTGCCATTTCCAAACCGTGCATCCGATTCCGGTGATCTTTATATCGATTTCAACCGAAATCACCTCACCTTTCTAGTGGAACTCTTGGATTTCCATGTTTAGGCCAGGTTCAATCATTCCTTGTCAAATCTTGCATATGCATCACATATCGCATCCCGCATAGCATACCATGTTTGCATCATGTTGTTCAAGCATTGCACGTGGTTGATTGTGTTCCTTTTGCTTGTTTGTCTTGTTTGGGTAGAGCCGGGGGACGAGTTCGCTAACGAGGAGCCCGTTGAGTTTGCTTACGAGGATCAAGTCAACTCTGACAACTTTGCAGGCAAGATGATCATACCCTCGAAATCACTTCTATCTTTGCTTGCTAGATGCTCGCTCTTTTGCTATGCCTATGCTACGATGCCTACCACTTGCTTATCATGCCTCCCATATTGCCATGTCAAACCCCTAACCCACCATGTCCTAGCAAACCGTTGATTGGCTATGTTACCGCTTTGCTCAGCCCCTCTTATGGCGTTGCTAGTTGCAGGTGAAGATTGGAGATCGTTCCTTGTTGGAACATTGTTTATTGTTGGGATATCACCATATTATCTTGTTATCTTAATGCATCTATATACTTGGTAAAGGGTGGAAAGCTCGTCCTTTTGCCTAGTGTTTTTTTCCACTCTTGCCGCCCTAGTTTCCGTCATATCGGTGTAATGTTCCCGGATTTTGCGTTCCTTATGCGGTTGGGTGATAATGGGAACCCCTTGACAGTTCGCCTTGAATAAAACTCCTCCAGCAATGCCCAACCTTGGTTTTACCATTTGCCACCTAGCCTCTTTTTTCCTTGGGTTTCCGGAGCCCGAGGGTCATCTTTATTTAAACCCCCCTGGGCCAGTGCTCCTCTGAGTATTGGTCCGACCGAGTAGACTGCGGGGCCACCTCGGGGCAACTTGAGGGTTGGTTCTACTCGTAGGATGTCTCATCTGAGTGTGCCCTGAGAACGAGATATGTGCAGCTCCTATCGGGATTTGTCGGCACATTCGGGCGGTGTTGCTGGACTTGTTTTACCATTGTCGAGGATGTCTTGTAGAACCAGAATGCCGAGTCTGATCGGAATGTCTCGGGAGAAGGAATATCCTTCATTGACCGTGAGAGCTTGTGATGGGCTAAGTTGGGACTCCCCTGCAGGGATTTGAACTTTCGAAAGCCGTGCCCGCGGTTATGGGCAGATGGGAATTTGTTAATGTCCGGTTGTAGATAACATGAAACTTAACTTAATTAAAATGAATCAACCGCGTGTGTTACCGTGATTGTCTCTTCTCGGCGGAGTCTGGGAAGTGAACATGTTGTTGGAGTAATGCTTGACGTAGGTTGTTCTAGGATCACTTCTTGATCATAGTTCTTCGTTCGTGCTTTGCCTTCTCTTCTCCCTCTCTCTTTTGCGAACAGGATAGCCACCATATATGCTAGTCGCTTGCTGCAGCACCACATATTACCTTGCCTTACCTATAAGCTTAAATAGTCTTGATCGCGAGGGTGCGAGATTGCTGAGTCCCCGTGACACACAGTTTACCTCCAAAACCAGATGCAGGGACCGATGATTCTGTTCCAGATGATGCGCTTGAGCTCAAGTGGGAGTTCGGCGAAGACTCTTGCCGTTACTATGTGACTTTCCCTGATGATCAATAGTGGTGCCCAGTTGGGGGCGACCGGGGACCATGTCGCTTGTTGGGGTTAATCTTTTATTTTGGTACTGTAGTCGGACCATGAGTGTATTGGATGATTGTAATGTTATTCATGTATTTGTGTGACGTGGCGAGTGTAAGCCAACTATGCACCTTTTTTCCCCTATTATCTTTTTACATGGGTTGTTGTGAAGATTACCTTACTTGCGACATTGCTTTCAATGCGGTTATGCCTCTAAGTCGTGCTTCGACACGTAGGAGATATAGCAGCATCGAGGGCGTTACAAGTTGGTATCAGAGCCTTCCCCGACCTTAGGAGCCCCCCTACTTGATCGAATAGATGGCGTTGTTGAGTCTAGAAAATGATTTGAGTCATTTAGGATTATATATATCGGAGAGTTTAGGACTTCTTTTTACTCCCCAGTCCCTTCATCGCTCCGGTAAGGCATCCTGACGTGGAGTTTTGACTCTTCTCTTCTCAAATTTCACTAAAAAAAATTTAGGATCACGCGGGTATCTTGGAATCATTCCGATCGATTTGTGACGAGAACATTGTTCTTGGTGCCTCCTGTCATTTAGGGGTTGTGGTAGTGTCCCGGGGAGTTGAGCTCCGAGGTGTTGTCGTCACAATTTTATCGTTGCAGTTCTGGAATACCTGAGTTTAGGTTCGCCGACATCGAAAATCTCTTTTATGCAGTTGTTGCTGAGATAACCTCGACACCACCCAGTACTGGGGCGGGAGTTCGGGAGTATTGCCATAACTTGTATAACAGACGCATTTCGAAGGTTGAGGTAGACGATTTCCGAAGTTATTTTCGGTTATGTGTTGAAGGATGGATATAGCTGGATGTAGGATTTGCTAGATTTGGGTGAGATATTATGCTTGCCCTGTATCCCCAACACCTGATTGCATAACCGGAAAGGTTCGGGAGTTTCATAGGTGGGAATTCTTGTAGTTGTAGTTCTTCTTCCACGGATATTTGGTTTGAGATTGGGTGATCCTTACCGAGTATTCGTTCTTGTTCCGTACCTTGTTGTTTTCTTCTACCTCAATTCTAAGTGGCTTCTCAATTTATGGATATGTGACCATTTCTATTGGAATGCATTCGTTCATTTTGTTCGGATGTGAAGACTATATGTTGCAATCTCAACCCGTTTGTTTCAGCTTCAATATTTGTCTGTCAATGTGCTAATGGATGTCAACCTCTTCAGGATGGCTCCTCCAACATGCACGACTCCAAATCCTGATCCGGCACCACCACCTCCACCTCCGGAGGCATGGCAAGCTGTGATGGCCGCTACCAATGCAAACACGAAGATGATCGTGCAACTTCTTCAAGAGCGCAACCAAGGGAACCAGGGCCAAGGCAACAATCAGAATCACTTTGCTACACTCAACCAGTTCCTTGCTAACCAGCCAAAGACCTTCAGCAATTGCGTTGAGGCAACTGACGCTGATGATTGGCTCGTGGACTTATGCAAGAATTTCGAGTGCAGTAACGTCAGGCCTAAGGACTTTGTCAAATTCGCTTCCTTCCAACTCAAAGACCAAGCCGCAGAATGGTTTCAGCAGTACAAAGATTCCAGAGGAGGCCGTGTGATTACCTGGGATGAATTCCGTCAAGACTTCAAAGCTCATCATATTCCTCAGAGCGTGGTTGAAAGCAAGTGTGAGGAATTCCACAACCTGAAGCAAGGCTCTATGTATGTCTACGAGTACAACAAGATGTTTCAGAAGCTCGCCCGTTTTGCTAAGCAAGACGTCCCTGGCAAGAAGAGCATGATATACCAGTTCAAGGGTGGTCTCAGAGAAGAAATCCAGCTAGCTCTCGTCTCTTTGAGCCCAAGAGGTACAACGAGTTTTACAACATGGCAATGAAGCAAGAGACTGCTCAACTGAAGTGCGATGCTTCCAAGAAGCGACTCAGAGATGCTACTCCTTCTTCCTCAACTCAAGTGGCTAAGCAGCAGAAGTATTGGCTTCCTCCTCCTCCGTTCCATCAGCCTTATTAGCAGAAGAGCAAAGGTGGCAGTGGATCTTCCCACCGACCCAACCCTGGCTTTCAGAACAAGACTTCGTCTCAAGCGCCAAGATCGAGTGCTCCGTATCACCGTCCGCTTTCAGAGGTCACGTGCAACAAGTTCCAACAGAAGGGTCACTATGCCAACAAATGCTTCAATCAGAGGCGTCTCCCTCCTCCTCCTCCTGTGAGATCGGCAAGTACAACTGTGGTCAAGCATAACCCCAAGCACGCCAAGGTCAACTTGATGAATGCAGCTCAGGCAGAGGACTCGTCAGATGTCATCATGGGTAACCTTCCTGTTAACGATGTTCCTGCAAAAGTAGTTTTTGACACTGGTGCATCGCATTCTTTCTTGTCATTCCCATTTGCATCGAATCACAATGTTGATACTGAGGTTATGCCCAAAGTCATGCAAGTTGTTTCTCCCGACAAGCTTTTGACTTCTAGTTTGGTTGCTCCCGATGTCTCTATCATGTTGGGCGACAACAAGTTTCTGTCCTCTCTAGTGGTTCTTGGAAACTCGGATATTGATCTTATTCTTGGAATGGATTGGCTTTCTAAGCACAAGGCTCATCTTGATTGTGCAGCCAGGCAGATTCAATTGACTCATTCGTCTAAGGATGTAATTGTCTTTGCCGCTCGTGATGATACCATCCGTCTGTTTTCTCTCAACGAGAAGGGTGAACTGGAAGCCATCTCTCAAATTCCAGTCGTTTGCGAATATCAAGACGTCTTTTCAGAAGAGCTTCCAGGAATGCCTCCGCACCGTCCAGTTGAATTCGTCATCGATCTTGAGCCTGGCACGGAACCGGTTTGCAAACGTCCTTACAAGCTTGGACCTGAAGAATTGAAGGAGCTGAAGAAGCAACTCGATATTCAAGAGTGAATGGGTCTCATCCGACCTAGTTCTTCTCCGTGGGGTTGTGGAGTTGTTTTTGTGAAGAAGAAGGATGGAACGAACCGACTTTGTGTTGACTAACGTCCACTGAACAAGAAGACTATAAAGAACAAGTACCCACTTCCCAACATCAACGAGCTTTTTGAACAACTCAAAGGTGTTCAAGTATTCTCCAAGCTTGATCTCCGTATGGGCTATCACCAGATTCGAATCTGTGAGCCAGATATTCCCAAGACGGCTTTCAGAACAAGCTATGGTTCATATGAATACACTGTCATGTCTTTTGGTCCCGTCAACGCTCCGCTGACTTTCTCTCGCATGATGAACTTCATCTTCAACACCTACACAAATGACTTTGTCTTGGTCTACCTCGATGACATTCCGGTATTTTTGTAGAACAAGGAAGATCATGCCAAGCACTTGCGTTTGGTGCTCGATAAGCTCAGAGAACATCAGTTCTACACCAAGTTCTCAAAGTGCGAGTTTTGGCTCGATGAGGTTCTCTATCTTGGGCATATCATCTCTGCCAAGGGCATAGCGGTGAATCCTGAGAAGGTGTCTGCAATTGTGAATTGGGAACCACCTCAGAATGTGAAGCAACTCCGCAGCTTCCTTGGTCTCGCAAGCTATTGTCGAAGGTTCGTTGAGAACTTTTCAAAGATTGCGAAGCCTCTTTCAAACCTTCTCCAGAAACACGTCAAGTATGTTTGGTCTCCGGAATGTGACATCGCTTTCAACACCTTGAAAGAGAAATTAGTCACTGCTCCAGTTCTGACTCCTCCTGATGAATCCAAACCGTTCAAGGTCTTCTGCGATGCCTCTCTTCAAGGTCTTGGTGCAGTGTTGATGCAAGAGAAGAAAGTTGTGGCTTATACCTCTCGCCAGTTGAAGCCCAACGAGAAGAACTACCCCACTCATGACCTCGAGTTGGCGGCAGTTATGCATGCTCTCTTGACTTGGAGACATCTCTTATTCGAAAGAAAAGTGGACATCTTCACTGACCACAAGAGTCTCAAGTACATCTTCACTCAGCCTAATCTCAACCTCAGGAAGACTCATTGGGTCGAAATGATTCAAGAGTATAATCCAAGTATCGAATATACTCCAGGCAAGGCCAATGTGATTGCTGACGCATTGAGCAGGAAGGCTTACTGCAACAGTCTGATTCTCAAGCCTTACCAACCCGAGCTTTGTGAAGCTTTCCGCAAACTCAATCTGCAAGTTGTTCCTCAAGGTTTCCTCTCCAACCTTCAAGTTTCTCCTACTTTGGAAGATCAGATTCGCGAGGCTCAACTTCTTGATGCTATGGTGAAGAAGGTGAAGATTGGGATTGCCAAGAGTCAACCCAAGTACAAGTGATATCGCCTTGATGACAAGGATACTCTCTTCTTCGAGGATCGCATTGTTGTGCCTAAAGGTGACCTTCGTGAAGTCATTATGAACAAGGCTCACAATTCACTCCTCTCCATCCACACCGGGAGTACGAAGATGTACCAGGACCTCAAGCAGGCTTATTGGTGGACTCGAATGAAGCGCGAGATTGCTCAGTTCGTGAATGAATGTGATGTCTGCAGAAGAGTGAAGGCAGAACACCAACGACCAGCTGGTCTCCTCCAACCTATTTGCCATTCCAGAATGGAAGTTTAACCACATTGATATGGACTTCATGACTGGGTTTCCAAAGTCCAAGCGTGGCAATGATGCTATATTCGTTGTCATCGACAAACTCACTAAAGTGGCTCATTTCCTGCCTATCAAAGAGTCTATCACTGCAGCTCAATTGGTGGAGCTGTATACCTCTCGGATTGTCTCTCTGCATGGCATTCCACAGTTGATCTCTTCAGACCGTGGCAGCATCTTTACCTCCAAGTTTTGGGATTCTTTTCAGAAGGCCATGGGCACCAACATCCGCTTCAGCACAGCTTTTCATCCTCAAACTAGCGGTCAAGTCAAGCGTGTCAATGAGATTCTTGAAGATATGCTCAGGGCTTGCGTTATCTCCTTCGGTATGAAGTGGGAAGATTGTCTTCCATATGCCGAATTCTCCTACAACAACAGTTTTCAAGCAAGTTCAGGCAAGGCCCCATTTGAAATTCTCTATGGCAGGAAGTGTCGTACTCCTCTTAACTGGTCAGAGACCGGTGAACGTCAACTTCTCGGAAATGACTTGATCACAGAGGCAGAGGAGATGTGCAAGGTCATTTGTGATAACCTTAAAGCAGTGCAATCACGCTAGAAGAGCTACTATGATAGTAAGCATCGTGATTTTTCTTTCGAGATCGGAGACCATGTGTACCTCCGCGTCTCTCCAATGAAAGGTACTCGTCGCTTCGGTATCAAAGGGAAGCTTGCCCCTAGATACGTGAGTCCTTTCGAGATCGTCAGCAAGAGAGGCGATCTCGCCTATCAACTCAAGCTTCCTTCAAACTTTGCAAACGTGCATGACGTGTTCCATGTCTCTCAGCTCCGCAAGTGCTTCAAGACCCCTGACCGCACCGTCCACTTTGAAGACATTGATCTCCAAGAAGACCTTTCTTATCGTGAGCACCCAGTTGCTATTCTTGAAGAGATTGAACACAAGACTTGCAATAAGTCAATCAAATTCCTCAAAGTCAAGTGGTCACACCATTCCGACCGTGAAGCCACCTGGGAACGCGAGGATCACGTCCGTTTTGAGTACCCGGCGTTTTTCTAGTCCTAGATCTCGGGACGAGATCCTTTCGTAGTGGTGGAGTGTTGTAACACCCCGGATGTAATTTACCTTATATGTATCCCAACTCTTGCCGTTTCCGGCACTAAGTTATTTTATTTTCCTCAGGTTCGGGTTTTTGTTTTCGTGCATTGTTGCCTTTGTCATGCATCTCATATCATGTCATCATGTGCATTACGTTTGCATACGTGTTCGTCTCACGCATCTGAGCTTTTTCCCCGTTATCCGTTTTGCATTCCGGCGCTCCTATCTCCTCCGGTGCCCCTTTCCACCTCTTTTCATGTGTGGGGGTTAAACATTTCCGGATTAGACCGAGACTTGCCAAGCAGCCTTGGTTTACTACCGATAGACCGCCTGTCAAGTTTCGTGCCATTAGGACTTCGTTTGATACTCCAACGGTTAACCAAGGGACCGAAAAGGCCTCGTGTGTGTTGCAGCCCAACACCCTTCCAATTTGGCCCAAAACCCACCTAAACCCCTCCTATCGTCTAGAGCGTTCGATCACGATCGCGTGGCCGAAAACCGCACTCCATTTGGATCCTCTCCCGAAATTCCCGGATCTCTTCCAACCCCAAACCCTAAAATTCTACCCGCCGCCACCGGACATGTTCGTCTCCTAGCGGACGAAATCCCACCGCCGCACCCGGCCTGTCAGAGCATGACACATGTCCCGGCCGTTCTCCTCCCGCTGCCGGCCCGCCGAAGCCCGGGGCGGGCCCTCTCCGCCCCCGCGACCGAGCCTCGCCTCCTCTTCCCCAGCGCCGCCCGAGCCCCCGAGGCCCATCCGCGCGTGCGCCAGCGCCCGTCTTCGTCCGTCATCCCCGCCACCAAGTCCCTCGCCGCGCCGCCGCAAGGACCTCACCACCGGTCGCCTCCGCTCCTCCACCGGTCACCGCCGCCGCCTCGACCTCGCCGCCTCCTCGTCCGGCCGCCGCCTCCTCGACGCACCGCGCCGCCACACACGCCGCCCTTCGACGCCCCAAGTCCGGCGAGCCCACTCCGGCCTCCTCCTCGTTTCTGTTTCGGCGAAAGCTCCGGCGAGCACTGTTCCAGCGAACCTCGGTCCGCGTGCCTCGGATCCATATCTGGACGAACCCTAGACGGTTGACTTTTGTCCCAGTTTGCATTATTTTTTAGCATATTTCGTCATGCCATAACTCCGCATCCGTAGCTCTGATTTGCGCGTGTAGCATATCAAAATGTTCGTCTCAAAGAGTACATCATTTCATCTCAATGCATCATTTCCATTTGAGCTCATCTTGATGCCTGAAATGCTATTGGAAGAGGGCTATATAATAAAATTGCCAGATCTGTTTCATCAAATAGCTAATTTTTTGCCATGGTTAATGTGTGCATGATATGCTCCTGAGCTCTACATGAGTTTTGTTATATGCCATGCCATATTTACAGACGTTCTTACCATGTATTTTTGTGATATGTGTGGTGACTAGCACAAGCTTGCAAAGTAGTGCGATCGGTAATGCTGATTTCAGGGACATAGAATTTCACCAAGTCCTTGTCCTGATTTTTGTCGGTATGCCATATGTTCATGTTGTTTCCTAGTGATCCGTGCCTCTTTTGAGGATGATCAGTAAGGATGATTTGTTAAAATTGTGGTGCTCTAGCCATCCATGTCTTTGTTTGCATTTATTGAGCACCCTAGCTTGAGTCAATCGAGCTCTACTTTTGCTATATCGTGATTCCCGACAGATTGTTAACTTGTTAGCGATTTTGCCGAGGACGTTGTTATTGATCCGTGCATGCTATGTTGTTGTTCTTTCCATTTCTAGCTTCTATGATATGTATTCTTGATGGTGTATGCTTAGTTTGTCATGCCGTACTCTGTAGTGAGTGCATCGAGCTCGTGAACATGACTACTCGTTAACAGATTTGCATGCTCCAGTTTTTCACTAAGTCTATAATCTGATTATGTTTCTGCCATGTTCACATGCTTGCAATTGTATTTTCTGATCCCTTTTGGCTCAATGTCACTAAGGGACTTTTGCTAAGTGCTTTGAGTAGCTTCATGTCATGCCTTGCTTTGCCATGTTAAGTTCCTGTAGCATATAGTTTTAATGATCTAAAGTGTGCTACCTGATGTTAAATTCTAGACTTGTGTTAATTTCACTAAGTCTGAAACCTGTTATCATTTGCACTTTTGCCATGCTTGTTTGAACCTGTTAATGGATTAATTGGCCATAGCTCAGTGTTCATCTTTTGTCAAGAATCATGAGTGGATCCCTTCCATGTATTTTGTTGTCATGTTCGAGTGCTGTAGCATATTTATCTTGATGCATTTAGATGGCTACTTGCTGTTTATCGCAGACCGGTGTCATATTTGTTTTGCTTGCTATTTCCAAACCATGCATCCGATTCCGGTGATATTTATATCGATTTCAACCGAAATCACCTCACCTTTCCAGTGGCACTCTTGGATTTCCAAGTTGAGGCTAGTGTCAATCATTCCTTGTCAAATCTTGCAAATGCATCCCATATCGCATCCCGCATAGCATACCATGTTTGCATCATGTTGTTCGAGCATTGCACGTGGTTGATTGTGTTCCTTTTGCTTGTTTTCCTCTTGCATATACCATGTTTGATTGTGTTCCTCTTGCATATACCATGTTTATATCATGTTGTTCCCATATTGCCATGTCAAAGCCCTAACCCACCATGTCCTAGCAAACCGTTGATTGGCTATGTTACCGCTTTGCTCAGCCCCTCTTATGGCGTTGCTAGTTGCAGGTGAAGATTGGAGATCGTTCCTTGTTGGAACATTGTTTATTGTTGGGATATCACCATATTATCTTGTTATCTTAATGCATCTATATACTTGGTAAAGGGTGGAAGGCTCGGCCTTTTGTCTAGTGTTTTCTTCCACTCTTGCCGCCCTAGTTTCCGTCATATCGATGTAATGTTCCCGGATTTTGCGTTCCTTACACGGTTGGGTGATAATGGGAACCCCTTGATAGTTCGCCTTGAATAAAACTCCTCCAGCAATGCCCAACCTTGGTTTTACCATTTGCCACCTAGCCTCTTTTTTCCTTGGGTTTCCGGAGCCCGAGGGTCATCTTTATTTAAAACCGCCCTGGGCCAGTGCTACTCTGAGTGTTGGTCCGACCGAGTAGACTGCAGGGCCACCTCAGGGCAACTTGAGGGTTGGTTTGACTCATAGGATGTCTCATCTGAGTGTGCCCTGAGAACGAGATATGTGCAGCTCCTATCGGGATTTGTTGGCACATTCGGGCGGTGTTGCTGGACTTGTTCTACCATTGTCGAGGATTTCTTGTAGAACCGGGATGCCGAGTCTGATTGGAATGTCTCGGGAGAAGGAATATCCTTCGTTGACCATGAGAGCTTGTGATGGGCTAAGTTGGGACTCCCCTGCAGGGATTTGAACTTTTGAAAGCCGTGCCCACGGTTATGGGCAGATGGGAATTTGTTAATGTCCGGTTGTAGATAACATGAAACTTAACTTAATTAAAATGAATCAACCGCGTGTGTTACCGTGATGGTCTCTTCTCGGCGGAGTCCGGGAAGTGAACATGGTGTTGGAGTAATGCTTGACGTAGGTTGTTCTAGGATCACTTCTTGATCATAGTTCTTCGTTCGTGCTTTGCCTTCTCTTCTCGCTCTCTCTTTTGCGAACAGGATAGCCACCATATATGCTAGTCGTTTGCTGCAGCTCCACATATTACCTTGCCTTACCTATAAGCTTAAATAGTCTTGATCACGAGGGTGCGAGATTGCTGATTCCCCGTGACTCACAGTTTACTTCAAAAACCAGATGCAGGGACTGATGATTCTGTTCCAGATGATGCGCTTGAGCTCAAGTGGGAGTTCGACGAAGACTCTCGCCGTTACTATGTGACTTTCCCTGATGATCAGTAGTGGTGCCCAATTGGGGGCGACCGGGGACCATGTCGCTTGTTGGGGTTGATCTTTTATTTTGGTACCGTAGTCGGACCATGAGTGTATTGGATGATTGTAATGTTATCCATGTATTTGTGTGACGTGGCGAGTGTAAGCCAACTATGCACCTTTTTCCCCTATTATCTTTTTACATGGGTTGGTGTGAAGATTACCTTACTTGCGACATTGCTTTCAATGCGGTTATGCCTCTAAGTCGTGCTTCGACACATAGGAGATATAGCCGCATCGAGGGTGTTACAAAAGGGCACGTTCGAGTGGCCACAGAAGCCGACCTGGCATTTCTAGACCTCAAGAGATACTTGACCAACCTTCCGATGATGGTAGTGCCCCGTCCCCTCGAGCCCCTAGTGGTCTACCTGGCCGCCATGCCCCACTCAGCCAGCACTGCGTTGGTGGCTGTCTAGGTGGGGGGCCAGGCCAAGAGCATGTCGTGTAATGCCACACCTTCAACCGGGACAATGCGGCACCGAGATAGCGGCGCCAAAGCCACGACAATGCCCGAGGATGATCAGGCCCCACAAGATGGCATTTTTGGTCCTGCGGAGGCCCCGATGGGTAACCAAGCTCCTGAGGTCCGCCCACCTCAAGAGACACCACAACCTCCGGAGGCCACAGGCTCCATCGATGCTCCCGCCCTCGTTGAGCACCCGGTATACTTCGTCGGCATGGTGTCCCGGGACGCAAGATCACGATAACCCATGCCACAGAAGCTTTTGCTCGGACTCCTGGTGGCCTCACGCAAGTTGTGTCATTACTTGCAAGGCCACCCAATTAAGGTTGTCTCAGCTTACCCACTATAGAGGGTGCTCCGGAGCCCCAACGCTGCAGGAAGAGTTGTTGAGTGGAACATCAAGCTGCAAGCATTTCAGCTGGAGTTCAGCACAACCAGGGTCATCAAGGGAGCCACTGTCAGTGTCAAAACCGGCGGATCTCAGGTAGGGGATCCCTAACTGTGCGTCTAAGGTTGATGGTAATAGGAGACATGGGACACGATGTTTACCCAGGTTCGGGACCTTTCTATGCAGGTAATACCCTACGTCCTGCTTGATTGATATTGATGAATACAACCATTACAAGAGTTGATCTACCTCGATATCGTAATGGCTATGATAATGAATCTGGCCTATCTGAACTAAGTCGTCCGATCGTAGTCAGTAGCGACCCCCAGGGCAGTGATGCGATCTAGGAGCTCGTTTAAGGCCGAAAGCTCCGCCGGATCCATCTTCTTGGAGTGTTCGGAATCGATACGAAGGGGGTTTTCGATGACCCGAGAGGTCATCGTCGGCTTAATGACCGAACGAGCGGTCATAGTAAAGCCGCCCAGCCGGAGGGTTTGGCCTGGAGCCAGCATTCCTCCGGCGGTGATATTATCCTTGAGAACAAGGCGAGACATCGATCTTGTTGTCGACGGCACAGTGGAATTCTCAATGGAAGCACCAATGTTGGTGGCAAAACCGGCGGATCTTGAGTAGGGGGTCCTGAATTGTGCGTCTAAGGTCCATGGTAACAGGGGACAGGATGTTTACCCAGGTTCGGGCCCTCTCTATGGAGGTAATGCCCTATGTCTTGTTTGATTAATATTGATTAATACGCGTATTATAAGAGTTGATCTACCTCGAGATCGTAATGGCTAAACCCTAGAGGTCTAGCTTGTATGTCTATGATAATGAATCTGCCCTATCCTAACTAAGTCCTCCGGTTTATATAGACACCGGAAGGATCTAGGGTTACACAAGGTCGGTTACAAAGAAGGGAATCTACATATTTAGTCACCAAGCTTTCCTTCAACGCCAAGGAGAGTCCCATCCGGACACGGGTGCAATCTTCGTATCTTAACAGCCCGTCAGTCCGGCCCATGGCCAACAGGCTGGACGCCCGAGGACCCCTTAGTCTAGGACTCCTCAGTAGCCCCCGAACCAGTCTTCAATGATGAGGTGTTCGACATATAGATTATCTTCGGCATTTCAAGGTGGGTTCCTCCATCGACGACCTCTGTGTAGTGTGTTCGGCTTTCCATTTAATGTTGTACTCCTCGGCTTTTGTGCATCAACAACTTCAGTTTCCACATGTGGAGCGAATGCGAGAGGTTGGGGTATTTTTACATACACCACCCCGACCGTATCACCAAGTTGCCTATTTAAAGAGAATAGATCTCAGATCCGTTCCACACCCCTCGAAAAATCCTTAGAGCTTGCTAAGAAAAACCACCCCAACATGGCTAGCGCTCCCGGCTCTTCCTCTTGTCCCCACGGATCCAAGAAGGGTGATTGGGACAGATGTTCCATATCCCATAGTTAGCTTGTGAAGCTGCAAACACAGGGCTTTCTTCCCCCCGCGGACCTGGTTCCCGTCCGAGCGGGATTGGCCTCCTTCAAGGCAAAACTCACGCGGAGGATTTCCCCAATCCGTCAGCGAGAGAACGAGTGTGCTTCGTCCCTTTCTTATTAAGAGGTGTTGGATTTCCAATCCATCCCTTCCTACGAGGTCTGCTGGACTATTATGGCCTCCAACTGCAGTGTCTCACCCCGCCTCTATCCTTCATATTGCGGGTTACGTCGCTCTGTGCGAGCTATTCCTGGGCTGCGAGGCCCATTTCGATTTATGGAGAATACTGTTCTGCCTCGTCCCTCGTAATCAAGGCGGGTCAATTTTTGAAGTGGGAGGCGCCGACGTGTGGCGCATTGCCAGGACCGGATACCTGTCCGGCATGCCAAAGAAAGCTTCCGAAGAGTGGTCTTCCGAATGGTTCTATATCGACAACGTTGATCAACCTGACCCCGCCCGTATGGGCCTCCCTGAGTTTTCAAGTGCTCCGCTGAAGAAATGCCATAGCTGGCGTCCTCGGAGCCTCGAGGAAGAGGATAGTGCAGAGATCAGCCTACTATAGGGCAAGATTAAGACGCTTGCCCACTCCGGATTGTCAAAAGTCGAGGTAATGGCGACCTCTATGGTGTGGCGGGTCCAGCCACTCCAATATAGAGGGCTGCCCATGTCGCATTATAACAGGGAAGATGACGCCTCATGCTATGGTCGGAAGGGCCCGAAGACCCCTGCCGCCCTGGCCAAAATACTGGCCGAGCTGTATAAAGGGGAGAAAGAGGAGTTCAGCCATCTCCAACATCGAGACGGGTTTTCCATGTATAATCCTCCCAGCTGGGTAAGCTTCAGCTCCACTATTTTACTCCAGTCCCTGAATCATTCTTGACAGGCAGTATATTACCTGTTTATAACAGGGATGGCGAAAGGCTGTCGAGGGGATCCATGACCCTGCCCCTCAGCCGGAGGATTGCAACCGAGATCTTGACCCCGGATATGAGGAAGATCCGGACACATTTGTGGAGCTCGAGGATGGTATATTCTATCAGATGAGCTATGACGGCACATATGTACCCATAATCGCCGATTACCCCGGCCTTCTTCCTGCTTCACATGTAAGTAATCTGGAGATACCTTGTCCAAGAGAGTTTTCTCATTCCTCCTTACCCACCGCACTATCCTGTGCTCAAAAGGTGAGGCGCTCTATGCACCATGCTGCCCTGGGGTCATTTCCGAAGAGAACGTCCCCCACACTAGGCAAGCCTTTGAAGAGGAAGGCAAACAAAGATATGGCCGAGCCTTCATCAAAGAGGTATGAATTTGCAAATATGCAACTTGGCAGTTTCAACTGTGAACTTTCCATTTATTCTGTATAAGGAAAAAGGTGTGCCAGACTATATCCTGGGGTCCGACCGGCCATACTTCCCACAGCCAGGATCCAGATCCTACCGTGAAGACGGGGGCTGATGCGGGGGTGACGCCGGACTGCCCTCCAGCCGAGGATTCAGATGACATATCCGTCACCAACTCAGAAGTGGAGAGCGCCATGAATCATCGGCGCCGCGGGGCCGTTTTACAAGACCATGGCTTTTCATAGGAGGCATTTAACGCCTTTAGCTCGGCTGATGCATATATCCGAGCTGCTCGTGATGGGCTTAACAGAGCCACAAAGCAGCATTTAAAAGAAGTGCAGGTAAGTTTACTTCGTCTGACTATGATAACCATATGCCAGTAGCCCGCGAGACTTAAAGTAGTTGGGACAACTGATTTGAGGATCACTGCATGACCAGGTTCTATCGAACAAGAACGACGTGTCAGCACAAGAGCTAGAAAAGTGCCGAACGCAGTTGAACGTAGTGACCGCCAAACTGGAAAAATCCAAAGCGGTGTCCTCCGGTAATATTTCCCTCCATCGAGAAGCAGTTATTGCATAGCGGCCATATAACACTGCGGCTTTATCTCATAACAGGATCATCGGATCAATTGGAGGAAAAAGAGTTGAAAAGAATGCAGGCCGCAGGTGAGCGGGTTTTGACCCGTGTCAGACAGGAGAAAAATAAACTCCAAGATGCAAACACCCGGCTGGGCGAAGAGCTTAAGGATGTGCGGGCCCAGCTTGCAGACTCCGTGAAGGAGAACAAAAAACTGCGAGGCGGCATATTCAGTATGTGGCCGTATTTACCGTAGAACAGTTTGGAAGTAAAAGTAGTTAATATAGTTGTGATTGCAGGTATATTAACGGGCCGTCCTGAAGAGGAGGTGTCCGGATCATCAAGTGATCTTCTTCAAGGGTCGTCGCAGTGGCACAAGCAAGCTCGGCAGGCAATGCGGAGCATGGCCAAGGCCTTATGGCCATCCGACTCCCCTCGAGGGAGTATGGAGAAGCTTGTAGAGTTGTTCAAGGGAGCGTGGCGGCGTATCCGACAGTGGAAGATATCGTCCTGCCGAGAGGGTGTGCAAGAAGCCTGGGCCATGGTAAAAACACGATATACCAAGTTGGATCCGAATCACATGGCCCGGGTCGGACCACTAGGGTCAAATGGGGAAGAAATTCCCGTTAGTTTATTATATGGCCAAGTAGAGGTGGCTGCTAGATACTCCCAACAGGATTGTAAATTAGACCGCCTGTTGGACGGTATAGAGGAGGAAGTTTTTTAGTCCTAAGTGACTATGTACTTTCCTTTTAGCTGGATAATAAAAATGGTTGTCATCGCCGACATCTTTGCTTCAACCTCTGGACCCTATGGTTCGGAGAGCATCCGAATACCCTAATGGTAGAATATACCGGGGTATGCATGGGAACCAGGCATAGGGGTCATAGTTGCTTGAACAAACAATGTGTATCCGACTAGTTATGTTATATTACCTTATGTAAGAAACATCTTCCAGAGAGAATAGTTCCGTTAAGGGTTCCTTTCCCTGGGTCTGCATGCGTTTAATATGCATGTCCGAACTGAGTAAGTAACTTCTGGGGTTTCTCAATGGAATGAATGCGGGAACATATTTAATTCACCGACTGAATATTCCCTTAAGAATGCTAGATTTCGGCTTCACCCAGTGTACACATCCATATGTCCCGGCAATAACAATCGCAGAGGTGCTCCCTTTATGCCCTAGCCGAACTAACAGGAACGTAGGGCATAAGCACAGGAGCCAACCAACCCAGCTTGGCCAAAACATAAGTCATATCGATGCATATAATGGCGAAGAAAAGGTACACATTGAAAAGCGCATATGTGGTGAGCTTGATACTCAAAGGATAATAGCAAGCTTTTGTACGAGAAGCCCTCAGGTATAATGAACGTACTTATGTGGAGATGTATGCATCAAGGGAGGACGGTTTAGCCGTACCAAAGTCGTATGGCTAAAGAGAAAAACAAAAAAATAAAAAATGAAAAGAGAGAGAAAAAATAACGTTAATAATAGGAGGATGGAGACAAACACAGAGTTCAGCGCTAGGCATAAAATCGTCGCAGTCTGGCCGTGTTCCAGGGGTTCAGCTCTAGGTGATTGTCTGATCCATCACGCAGGCGGTACGCTCCTCCGGTGATGACTTCATCAATGATTAAGGGACCCTCCCACTTGGGCTTGAGTTTGTCCTTTTCTTCTCCAGCAGGCGTAGGACGAATTCGCCAATGTTATAATTCTTGGCCCATACTTCTCTGCTTTGATACCTGCGAGCCTGCTGTTGATAAAATACGGAACGGGCTTTTGCAACGTCGCGCTGCTCCTCCAGGACATCTAAGCTGTCCTACCGATCAAGCTCGGCTTCTCTCTCTCTTCGTACATGCGCACTCGAGGTGAGTCATGAGTAATATCGCAGGGTAACACTACTTCTGCACCGTACACCATGAAGAAAGGTGTATATCCAGTAGTGGGGTTGGGTGTGGTCCGTAGCCCCCAGAGCACAGAGTCAAGTTCCTCCACCTAGTGCTTGTCTGATTCTTTCAAAGATCGCACTAGTCCAGGTTTGATGCCGCTCATAATAGGACCATTAGCCCGTTCGACTTGACCATTTGTCTGCGGGTGATAGACAGAGCCGTAATCGAGCTTAATGCCCAGATTGCACCAGGTTTTCACTTCATCGGCTGTGAAATTAGAGCCATTATCGGTGATTATGCTATGTGGGACACCACAACGGTGTACCATGCTGGATATGAAATCTAATACCGGCCCCGCTTCGGCTGTTTTGACTGGTTTGGCCTCTATTCACTTAGTGAATTTATCCACCATGACCAGCTGATACTTTCTCTTATGGCTTCCTCCTTTAAGGGGTCCAACCATATCGAGTCCCTAGACCGCAAAAGGCTAAGTGATGGGGATTGTTTTTAAGGCAGTGGGGGCATATGGCTTTGGTTGGCGAAGAGTTGGCATCCGACGCAATGTTGGACAAGGTCCTGTGCATCTGCTCGAGCCGTCGGCCAATAAAACCCTGTACGGAAGGCCTTGCTAACAAGGGCCCGAGCTGCGGCATGGTGACCGCCGAGTCCGGCGTGAATCTCGGCCAAGTGCTGCCGCCCCTCTTCCTTGGAGATACATCTTTGAAGAACTCCAGTGGCGCTTTTCTTATAGAGCTCTACATCATGAACCTTGTAGGCCTTCGAACGCCGGAAGATGCAACGGGCCTCATTCTGGTCCTCATGAAGCTCCTTCTTGTTAAGGTAGGCCAGGAAAGGTTGGGTCCATGGAGTAATGACTGCCGTGATGAGATGCGCCGACGGTGTTATTTTGGTGGCTGAGCCTCCGATGATGTCACTGTTTTTGAAATCTGGGGTTATGTTCGGATCCGGACTAGTCTTGTCGTTTTCCCCCTGCCACACCATGGATGTCTTAAAAAGCCTTTCCAGAAACATATTGGGTGGAACGGGGTCGCGCTTACCACCGATACGAGCAAGGACGTCCACCGCCTGATTACTTTCTCGAGCCACATGGTGGAACTCGAGCCCCTCAAACCAGGCCGATCTTTTTATGACGGCATTTTGGTAAGCTGCCATATTTGGATCTTTGGCATCGAACTCTCCATTTATTTGAGATATTGCAAAGTTTGAGTCCCCGCACACTTCTAGGTGTCGTATGCCCATGGAGACAGCCATCCGAAGACCATGCAATAAGGCCTCGTATTCGGCTGAATTGTTGGAGTCTGTGTATAGTATTTGGAGTACATACTGAACAACGTCTCCAGTTTATGATGTTAAGACGATGCCCGCCCATCGCCCTGCCAGCATTTTGGAGCCATCGAAATACATAACCCTATTGATATATGTGTCGTACTCTTTAGGGAGTTTGGCCTCTGTCCATTCGGCGACGAAGTTAGCCAGTACTTGGGATTTAATAGCTCGACGTGGTTTGTAGGTAATATCAAATGGAAGGAGCTCAATGGCCCATTTGGCAATCCAGCACGTGGCATCGCAGTTGTTTATAATGTCGTTGAGTGGTACTTCAGAAGCCACCGTGATCGAACACTCCCAGAAGTAGTGACGGAGCTTTCGGGATGCCATGAAGACCGCGTATGCTCTCTTTTGATAATGGGGGTACCGGGATTTGCTGGGTGTAAGGACAATGGATACGTAGTATACTGGCTTTTGAAGAGGGAATTTGTGTCTGTCCTGTTCTGTTCGACGACGAGCACGGTGCTCACCACCTGATGTGTTGCCGATATGTATAACAACATCGGTTCGCCGACATTTGGAGGGGCCAGGATTGGGTTGCTCGCAAGAAGGGTTTTTATTTCCTCCAGTCTGGCTGTTGCCGCATCCATCCACTCGAAGTGATCGGTTCGCCGTAGAAGGCGATAGAGTGGCAGTGCCTTTTCTCGCAATCTGGAGATAAAGCGGCTTAGAGCTGACATGCAACCCGCGAGCTTTTGGACTTGTTTAAGGTCTGTTGGCATAGCCAATTGTGACAGAGCTTGGATTTTGGCTGGATTTGCTTCAATTCCTCTGTTGGAAACGTTGAAGCCCGGCAGTTTTCCGGTGGTGACGCCGAAAACGCACTTTTCAGGATTGAGCTTAATGTCATACATGCGGAGGTTATCGAATGTGAGACGTAAATCGTCTATTAATGTTTCGACGCGCCTAGTTTTTATGACGACGTCGTCCACATAAGCTTCAACTGTCTTGCCGATCTATTTCTCCAGGCATGTTTGAATCATGCGTTGGTATGTGGCGCCGGTGTTTTTGAGCCCAAAGGGCATAGTGTTGAAGCAGAATTTCCCGTATGGGGTAATGCATGCTGTTGCAGCTTGATCGGACTGCTTCATTTTGATTTGATGGTATTCGGAATATGCATCAAGGAAACTCAGTGAGTCGTGTCCTACGGTAGCATCAATGATTTGATCAATGCGTGGGAGGGGGAAGGGATCCTTCGGGCAAGCCTTATTGAGGTCTTTAAAATCGACGCACAACCGCCAGTATTTGTCCTTCTTTGGTACCATTACCAGGATTGCCAGCCAGTCCGTATGTTCTATTTCTCTGATGAATCCGGCCTCAATTAGCTTGGCTAGCCCCTCCCCCATAGCTTGTCGTTTGGGTTCGGAAAAGCGCCGTAGTGTTTGCTTGACCGGTTTGTATCCCTTTAATATATTTACGCTGTGTTCGGCCAACTCACGTGGGATTCCTCGCATATCAGAAGGGTGCCAGGCGAATATATCCCAATTCTCACGCAGGAACTCTCGTAGCGCGGCGTCGACCGTTGGGTCTAATTGTGCTCCGATGGATGCTGTCTTCTTGGGGTCCGTTGGATGGACTTGGAATTTGACTATTTCTTCTACTTGTTTGAAGGAGGTGGATTTGGGTCGTTTGTCTAGGACCAGATTATCCCTGCCCACCAAGGAGCGCAGTGCGGTTAATTCTTCGGCCACGAGGGCTTCGGATAATGCCTCAAGGGCCAAGGATGCGGTTTTATTCTCAGCGTGGAGTGCTATGTCCGGATCACTAGCTAGAGTGATTATACCGTTGGGCCCAGGCATCTTAATATTCATGTATCCATAATGGGGTACCGCTTGGAAGCGCGTAAATGCATCTCGCCCTAAGAGGGCGTGATATCCGCTATTGAAAGGGGCCATTTGGAAGCTTATTTCTTCGGATCGATAATTCTCCGGCGTGCCGAATACCACGTTGAGTGTTATTTTTCCCGCACACCGCGCCTCCCGACTCGGAATAATTCTTCGGGAGGTCGTGCTGCTTTCCTCAATCCAGCTCCTATCTATTTCCATTTTGTGGAGTGTATCTTTGTAGATGAGGTTTAGTCCGCTGCCGCCGTCCATGAGGACCTTGGTGAGCTGAAAGCCATCCACGATTGGACCGAGGACCAAGGCGGCTGGTGCTTGGACTGTCCTATATTTTGGTTCGTGACCGCCATTAAAAGATATAGCTATGTCGGTCCAAGGGTTGATCGCTGCTATTTGACAGACTTCGGCGACTCCGCGTAGTGCTCTTTTACGCCCATTGTTTGAGGCGAATGTCTCAAAGACCATCAGTACTTTGGGGTCGTTGTCCTCTAGTGGGGTTTTGTTCTGGGTTATTCTTGGTGAGGATATCCTTGCCGCTCTTGGCCACTTGCCGGAGTATCCAACATGCTCTAAGGCTATGTGTTGGTATATTATCCGGTGTTGCGTGTATTTTGCATGGCCCATTGAGCCATCCTTCCAGAACGGTTCCACGCCCCGGGTGTACCCCTTTTGCCTAAATAAGTGGTTGAGTGGGGACTGATGATTCCCAACGAGTTGTTTGAGTTTTCCAGGCGCTTTCCATTGCACTGTACTTCTGTACGACAGTTGCCAAGTCAGCAAAGTGTAGGATGCGACGGCGGTTGATGGCATTGAGGATTCCTTCGTCCCTGCAATTGTTGCGGAACACTGAGATAGCTTCCTCGTCGCGACAATCTTTAATCTTGTTTTTGACAAGAAGGAATCTGGCCCAGAAGTGGTGGACAGTTTCTTGAGACTGCTATTTTATGCTCATAAGAGCGCTTGTATTTGGGTGGGTGGGTGGATTTAAATCTAAACCTTGTCCCAGTCTTGGATCTAGAGTCTGAAGGTCTTCCGAACTTACCAGATCGGGCTCCTGGATGCCCACTAATTTCTTAGGCCCGTCGTCTGATTATATGTTAGGAGGGCAGGATGCTTCGCCTCGCGAGTAGGTGCCCGGCTCTTTGAGACTGGAGATCCGGACATAGTCTGTACTTAATATGGAGGAAGAGTTGTCGACTCACTCCTCGACTACCGCTATGTGGTGGGTGATCGGTCGAGATTTGATTTCTCTGTGAACGGGTTTAAGCCCAATCCGATCATAGTCTGTAGCGACCGCCAGGGCGGCGATGCGATCTAGATGCTCTCTTAAGACCGAAAGCTCCGTCGGATCCATCTGTTTGGAGTGTTCGGAATCAATACGAAGGGGTTTTCGATGACTCGAGAGGTGATCGTCGGCTTAATGACCAAATGAGCGGTCATGGTAAAGCCGCCCAGCCGGAGCGTTTCGCCTGGAGCCAGCATTCCTCTGGCGGCGATATTATCCTTGAGAACAAGGCGAGACATCGATCTTGTTGTCGACGACACAGTGGAACTCTCAATGAAAGCACCAATGTCGGTGTCAAAACCGGCGGATCTCGGGTAGGGGGTCCCTAACTGTGCATCTAAGGTCGATGGTAACAGGAGACAGGGGACAGGATGTTTAGCCAGGTTCGGGCCCTCTCTATGGAGGTAATACCCTATGTCATGTTTGATTGATATTGATTAATACGAGTATTATAAGAGTTGATCTACCTCGAGATCGTAATGGCTAAACACTAGAGGTCTAGCTTGTATGTCTATGATAATGAATCTTCCCTATGTGAACTATGTCCTCCAGTTTATATATACACCGAAAGGATCTAGGGTTACACAAGGTCGGTTACAAAGAAGGGAATCTACATATTCAGTCGCCAAGCTTGCCTTCCATGCCAAGGAGAGTCCCATCCGGACACGGGTGCAGTCTTCCGTCTTCGTATCTTCACAGCCCATCAGTCCGGCCCATGGCCAACAGGCCGGACGCCCGAGGACCCCTTAGTCGAGGACTCCCTCAGCCGCCCTCCCCGACTTCATGGCAGAATGGACCGACGCTCCAGAGCCCGAAGCAGGCGAGGGTAGATCCCTCTCGCCAGGAAGAGAAGCGCCAGATGGCTGGGACATGTACTTCGATGGCGCTTTCGCACACCAAGGTGCGGGGGCTGGCGTCGTGCTCATCTCGCACACCCAGGACAAACTATACTACGCCGTGCAGTTCTGCTTCCAGCGGGGCGAGAAGGTATCCAACAACATCGCGGAATACAAGGGGCTGATTGTCGGCCTCAAGGCTGCAGCAGCCTTGGGGGTGAAGCGTCTCACCATCAATGTCGACTCCTAGCTCCTCGTCAACTTCTCCAATAAGGTGTACGAGCCAAGGGACGAGCACATGGAAGCGTACCTCACGAAGGTGCGCAAGACGGAGAAGCAATTCTTGGGCCTGGAACTGCAACATGTGCCACCCGACATAAACAAGGAAGTCGATGAGATCGCCAAGAGAGCATCAAGGCGCCAGCCCCAAGAGCCTGGTGTCTTCGAAGAGCGACTTTTCAAGCCCTCGGCGGCCCCCTCGGCTGCTAAGCCTGCACCGCATCAAGAGGAACTCCCCAGCCGCCAGCCTCGGGAACCTCAGCCTGTGGCCCGACCTCAGGAGCACGCCTGCTCCTCACGCTCGAGCCTCAGGAGGGGTGCCGGACCGAGGAGTTCAGGGCATACCTGGTGCAAGGAACGTTGCCGGAGAAAGAGGAGGACGTGGAACTGGTGGCCCGACAGGCTACGACATATTGGATCTAGGACGGTGAGCTATACAGAAAACGACCAAATGATGTTTCTTTGTGATGCATCTCCAGGAAGCAGGGGAGCGAGCTGCTAGCTGACATACACTGCAGGGACTGCGGGCATCACTCGTTGTCGCGCACCCTGGTTGGCAAGGCATTCCGCAGTGGTATCTTCTGGCCCATGGCACTCAACGACGCAACCGAGCTAGTAAAGTCCTGCGAGGCTTGTCAGTTCCATGCCAAGCAAATCCACTAGCCGGCCCAGGGCCTCCAGACTATCCCACTCTTGTGGCCGTTCGCAGTCCGGGGGCTGGATAACCTGGGTCCATTCCCTCGAGCGCCCGGGGGCTACCGCTACCTCTACGTCGCCATCAACAAGTTCACCAAGTGGGCAGAGGTGGAAGCCTCCACACCATCCCAGCCGGGTCGGCAGTTAAGTCCATCAAGGACCTCGTGAGCCGGTTTGGGGTCCCTAACCGCATCATCACCGACAATGCCTCGCAGTTCACTAGCGATCTCTTCAACACATATTGTGCTAACCTTGGAACGCAGGTATGCTACGCCTTAGTGGCACACCCCAGGAGCAATGGCCAAGCCGAGCGCGCCAAAGCAGAGGTCCTGAGAGGCCTCAAGACTAGGAACTTCAAAAAGAGGCTCGACGCCTGCGGTAGGGGCTGGCACGACAAGCTCCAGTCCGTGTTGTGGTCCATCCGCACGACTACCACAAAGCCAATAGGCGAGACCCCATTCTTCCTCATCTATGGAGCCGAAGCACTTCTCCCTCACGAGGTCAAGCATCGCTCTGCGCGGGTGCTAGCGGTTGACGAGGCGCATCAGGACGCCATGCGGGGGATGGACCTCGTGCTGGGGGGGAGCGCAGCCGTCAAGCCTCGCTCCGGGCATCGAGATACCAGCAGGTGCTACGACGGTACCACTACCGCAACTTTCGCTCTAGGATGCTCGAGGTGGGTGATCTCGTCCGGAGGCGGGTGTTGTCCAGGGAAGGGATGCATAAGATCTCACCCATGTGGTAGGGCCCATTTAGGGTTGCCTGCATCTCCAGGCTGGCGCCATGTGCCTGGAGACGCGGGACGGGATCCCCATCCAGAACACGTGGAACATCCAGCACCTTCAGAAGTTCTACCCATGAAGCAAGGCCCAGTGCCTGTGAAGGTCTCCGCTCATGACACTCTCACGTAATAATGAGTGGGGTTGTACACGCCCCGGAGTCTCCGGAGTGCCGCCCTTAGGCCTCGGGGGCTCCCTCCCACGTCCTAGTGGAAGCACTTAGCTCCGCGCTGGTGAGAAGACTAGACTAGGTTCCAGATACGATTGTTCATTTGCTTTCTGTAGTTGGCTTGCACCCCTTTTAATGGAATTTGAAGTTCTGGAGTTTCTCGATGGCTTAGTTGAATCCACTCTTCTCACTGATTCTTCCCTCGGTTCTTTGTTTTGTGCCAGGGAGGGCGGCAGTTGCCCAGCATTCTCCCTCGCATGCCCCGCGAGGGGGCTGGACAGATGTGCGTGCGTCCGCGCCCCCTGGTCTCCGTGAGGCGCCCTCGATTGAGCTTATGATTTGCGCACCCCCCTTTTTTAAGTCTCTGCCCCACGGGTACCACGGCATGGTGCGCTAGGCCATGATCAGCCCATGCATGAGGCCTCGCGCAAGGAGGGATAAGGATTTCCTAATGACTTTTCGTAGCTTTGCGATGTCGCCCGAGATGGCAGCTGGGAAGCCCCACCGGATTCCAGGAGGCGCCCGCCCTCACATGCTGGAAGCTACCCCGGATGTATCAACCTAAGTTATTCCTCTGCGCCTGCATAAATCACAGATTCCACAACATAACCCGAAAACAATAAACATAGCACAAAGTAGCATAAGCACTATAGTTCATTACACGCCCTCACAGGGCCCCATACTTGTTTTTTGAATACAGGAGGAAAGGAAAGGATAGGCAAAAGCGGCTCCTCCGACGAGGCTCCTCACGAGGACCGGCCCCCAGCCCCTCCGGACTCTGTCGGAGCCCTCCTCGCTCTTCTGTGGGGCGCGGCGACGGGACGACCCGTCATCGTCCTCGAAGCGAGCCCGACGACGTGGCGGCTGGTCGTAGTCACCGCTGCTGGATATTTCACCAGAGGAGGAGCTATAGTTGCCATACGAGCTGCGTTCGTCGCCGAGGGCGAATTCACCCTCGTCCTCGATACGGCCGTCGCCAAGGCCGAGCACATCGTCACCATCGCTGTCTTCAGGGCAGCACCCGGTGCAGCGACCATCTTTCCCGAACACCCTCACAGAGAGGGTCGCGGCAATGTCGTGCTTGAATTGGAGGGTGCACCGCCTTCTCAGACCGCACGTGCGGGCAAACGTCTGCCAGTCGCGGGCCAGGGCTATGTTGCCAATGACGGAGACCTCCACTGCAACCCACAAGGCCTTGCTGCAGCAGCCGTTGATCTGCAGCCAGAGGCCGCCAGGACCCATGGCCGGCAGCTCGCCGGCAAAGGAGCGCGGAAGCTGAAACCAGATGCCGGCCGGGTTCTCCGACCACACGACGAACTCCGGCAGCACCTCTGACGAGTGGAAGTGCAGCCGGGGAGGCCGAGCGACCATAGCGCACCTCCCTTCGTGGGCGGGACTGCCGCGTCTCGGGCGGCTGCTGGCGCGTGAAGAGGCGCCGCCGCGAACGCCAGGTACGGTGCCAGACCGCGAGGAAGTTCGCCCGTGCCCACGAGGGACCGCAGCTGATGTTGCATCATGCTTGCGGGGGTGACCACACCCCCTTTTAGGCGGTGGCGAGCCGGGCCCCTCCTAGCGAACCTTCCCCTTCTCTGCGGTCAAGAACCTCTGTGTCAGCGCCATGAGTGTCGCTGCAAGGTGGTGGAGCAAAGTGGAGGAAGAAGCGAGCGAACTGGTGAAGGAGATGTGCGACGGGGGCTACGCCCCTCTCCTCATTTATAGCCAGAGGGAGGCCAACCGCCGGCCTCCACGATCTAAGGTAATGACGGTTTTCTTCTGCATGCAGCAAGGTCTCGGCAAGTCAGGAAGCTGCCGAGGCAGCATGGGGAAGCGGAGATGCCCACATCCTGTCAATCGCCACGCGTCAATCAAGGCTGCAGGCCATTGGGGCCCGTGGCGCTCCGCACTTGCCCTTTGGCTTCGCCTTGTAGCCAAGTCCGAGCGCGCCTTGGGCACGGGGGCTACTGTAGGCGTCCTTGGAATGGGGGTACCCATACTTGGCTACCTGCGGCCCACGGCATGGCTCTACCGGCAGCCCGGTACGGCCCATCTTCATCAGCAACCACTCAAGAGCCTCACGAGGTAGACGGCACAGGACCTCTTCCGGGGCAGACTCACTAGGCTGGCTCCCGACAAGCGGAGATATCAAGGCGGGGCGCACCTCGCGAGGTTCGCGTGACGTGAGCCGTGACGACCGAAGCCAGGCGGGAGCTAGCGGGCGCAGAGTGCCAGTTTCTTCTTTGGTGCTAAAGAAGCAGGCGCAGGCGAGGAGTACCAAGGCATCAGGCAAATGTTTCCATATCGGTGCAACAAGACCATGACCAGCAGGACAACATGATGGAGGTCACCGCAGAGCCCACAGCCACATCACCACCAGAGCCTTTGGCAGGCAAAGACCACCTTTTGTCAAGATAACTTGTACTAGTTGTCTCCCTTCAAAATTGGCCATTGTGGGATCCCTTCCCTCCTAACATTTGGTAAGAGGACCAGGGCCTCTATAAATAAGGCTAGCCACCACCATAGTGAGGGACGGATCATTCGGACCATCCTAAGACACACCAGCTCATCGAGCTCAAGAACACCTCTCCTTAGGATGCTATTCATACACTATACTAATTCACCCTCAGCCCACGAGGCAATCCACCACACCACACTGGAGTAGGGTATTACACCACAACGGTGGCCCGAACCATTATAAACCCTCGTGTCTTTTGTTCCTTGGGTTCGGCGAACTAGGCCTTGAGATTGTTGCGAGAGTAAGCTAGGAAGTGTCAGGACCCCGACTCAATGCCACATCGATCTAGCATGTAACACCTCATATCACTTTGCGGCCTCACGCACGGTATTCCCACGGGTGTCGCCTTACCTTTGCCCGGGACCGTTTGCGCCTTTTGGCACACGTATATGACAGTGTCGCTAGCATCCATATGATAAGGAGCCCGGGGCTGACATGGCTAGTCGTAAACCCAAAGTGGCACAGACTTACAGGGACAGGCATCCATGACCCAGCATCGAACGTGTCGGTCATCAGCGAGTGAATCCAGGCTGTAGCACTGGGCTAGCAGGACTCCGGTGAACCGGGCTGTAGCGGGCTAACAGGACTCCGGTATTCATCGCGTGACATTTCCCCGAAGGGATAGACACAGGAACGAAGAAGGACACATGCCGGCCAGCCTAAGTGTTCCGGAGCAGTAGCAAGCTACCATGGCTCGGTGGAAACACTAGGAGACATTTCCCGGTAAGAGAGGCTACTAAAGATAAACAACTAGATGGTCAGATCCCACACATACCAAGCATTTCAATAACATACACACAATATGCTCGATATGTGCAAATACAACATGGCATCACAACATGACTCTACGACTCAAGTAATTTATTCAATAGGCTCCGAGGAGCGCGATATTACAATCATGGGTCTCATGACCCAACAATCAGAGCATACAAGTCAAAGCACAAGCGGAAGCTATCATGTCTGAGTACAGACATCTATAAATGAAAAAGGCTGAGAAGCCTGACTATCTATCAGATCCTGCCGAGGGCACAAGATCGTAGCTGAGGTATCAAGCTAAACATCGAAGTCCACGCGAAACTACTAGTGAGACCGAAGTCTCTCTGCAAAAACATAAAATAGGCAAACGTGAGTACAAATGTACCCAGCAAGACTTACATCAGAACTAACTACATATGCATCATTATCAACAAAGGGGATGGTGGGGTTTAACTGCAGCAAGCTAGCTTTGACTCGGTGGCTATCCTAAACTACGACTGCAAGCAACTCTTTTGAGGTGGCGCACACGAGTCCACATATCCACCATATCAATACACCACTATGGATCCGCTCCCGTCCCCCTACGAGAACGCCATCCATAGCACTCACGCTTATCTTCCGTATTTTAGAGTATCCACTTTCACTTGTCTATGAACTGATATAAGCAACCCAGAAGTCCTTTTCCGTGGACACGGCTATTCGAATAGATCATATTAACCCTGCAGGGGTGTACTTCTTCACACACGCTCTCACCACTTACCGCCGTTTACACGACATGTACTCGGCAACCTTCAAGCGGAAGCCCAACGTGGGTGTCGGCCACGGCCTGCCTAAACACTCAAGTCTCTAGTCCAGGTTTATCGCCTATTCGGGTTCCATCCATGAGGAGATCCGGCCGGAGTTTCGCTCACAGCCCCAAACGATGTGAACAGGGTTCCCGAGACACCAAACGGGCGCCCGGTACACCGTGCCACGTGCCTACCGCATCACAGCCCACCCCTACGGTCAGCGCTGCCCACGGCCTCCAGCATACTACAAACACCAGAAACTACTTGCAACTCCTGGACAGAGGACAAGGGTGATCAAGAAGCCGAGATGGTCCATTGGTTTCGGGCCCAATGCGTGGTAGCAGCTGAATCATGGATCACAAACACAGAACTCAGTTCCTGAGGACGGCTGCAATGAGACAACCCACCATGTACTCCTACATGGCCTCTCACCGCTACCTTTACCAAAACGTGTTCACACACTTAGCTCACACACAGTAGGACATGTTCACACGCCTCTGATTCATCCCCGATGAATCAGACCTGACTCAACTCTAAGCAGTAGCAGGCATGACAAACAAGCAAGAATGAGTAGGCACAACAGGGCTCAAACAACTCCTACTCATGCTAGTGGGTTTCATCTATTTACTGTGGCAATGACAGGTCATGCAAAGGATAAAGGGGTTCAGCTACCGCAGCAAGTAACAGATGAATCGGTGTTGTCCTAATGCAGTAAAAGAGAGCAGGAGCGAGAGAGTAGGATTGTATCGGAATGAACAAGGGGGTTTTTGCTTGCCTGGCACTTCTGAAGATAACATTGAGTCTTCATCAGTGTCAACGATCACATCATCGGTATCACGTCTATCGAGAGGGGACAAATACCGGCAACACAGAAGGGAACACAATCAATGCAATGCACAATATGATGCATGATCATGACATGGCAAAATGAATGTGTTTTGGGCTAATGCAACTAGCAACAGATTAAATGAAGTTGGTTTGAATACAAGATTCAAATTCAAACTCCATATGTGATTATTCAAATGCCATTTAATTGATTTGTGCTAAACAGCAGCTATAAGTTGTTCTAACATGCATGAAAATGGTACAGATGGATTCCTTGAATTTTTCTGATAATTTTTCATATATAAATTATCTAATTTGGAGTTACGGTTGAATTTCTATGATTTTTAGAAGTTTTTACAAATTTCTGGAATTTCCTGAATATTTATAAAATGAACTAAATTCCAGAAAAGGAATATTGCGTCAGCATGGCATAAGGCTGAGGTCAGCAGGTCAACTGGGTCACCCAGAGTCAAACCTGACGTGTGGGGGCCACACGTCAGTGACACAGGTTAGACAGGGGGGGTTAGTTTAGTTTAATTAAAGATTAGGGGCACTAGGGCCCACATGTCAGTGTCACGGGGTTAGCTTAGGTGGTGATTAGCTTAAACTAATCACCTGATGGCGGGGGCCCACCTGTCATAGACCCAGGGGAGGTCAAACCCATGGTCAAACGACTCAATCCCGCCGGCGTTGAGTCGCCGGCGAGGCCGAGGCGGCGGAGGCCTTCGGGTTTCTTGCTCCGGCGACCAAATGGCCGGCGGAGGGCATCTACGGAATGCCCAGGCTCGCGCACATCTAACAGGGCAAACGGGAGAAGCTAGGGCGGCCGTAATCCTCGCCAGCGTCGAGCTCAGCGGCTGCCGGACCTCGGGCGTTGGCGGGAACGGCGCTACGGTGCACAAGAGGGGAAACGGAAGGGCGCTGCGGCCTCCTGGGGTTGCGGTGAGCACGACGGTGGGCTCGGGAGCGAGCTGCGGTGGCTGTGGCCACGGCCACGCCATGGCCGGCGGCGAGAAGCTCTTGGCCGCGGTGGATAACCTAGCTACGGCGCGCGAACGACGAAACAGAGAGGGGGAAACGGACAGAGAGCTCACGTAGACCCTGTAGAGGTGGACGGCGAGCTTGAGGGAGGCCGGATGGGGGCGGATTTGACGGCGGCGATCCGCGGTGGCCGAGGAGGGGAACGGCGAAGCTGGCAGCATCCAGGGCTTCCAGAGGGCCGTGGATCGGTGGGGAGGAAGAGGGGGTCGAGGCGGAGCCTTTGAGCGCATCGGCGAGGCTAGGGGGTGGCGGTGGCCGCGAGGGAGCTCGTCGGTGGCGGCGGCTCCGTTCGGGCGAGTGAGGGAGAGAGGAAGCAGAGGAGGGGGGAGAGTTCGGGAGAGTGAGGGAGTTCCAGGGGGTGGCATGGCACGCATGGAGGCGTCTGGGGTGTCGAGGTGGAGCAGCAAGCAGGAGGTGGCCGGGGCGTGCGCCGGCGTGCGTCGGCCACGCGCCTGTGCCTACTGGCGCGAGGAGGAAGGCGACAGGGGGGGGAAGTGGAGATGGGCTGGGCCGCACAGGAGCTGGGCCGGCTGGCTACCGGGTGAGCGCCAGATAAGTCCTTCTCTCTCTCTCTTTCATTTCTATTTAATTCTGTTTTCTATTTTCTGTAGTTTGTTTTGATTTAGTTTTAGACACTAAACCATTTTATAAAATCCTCGAAATAGTTATGTGGCTAGGACTAAAATATACCAAACCACATAAAATGTTCCAGTAATTATTGGACATATATTATTTATATATCAAATATATATCCAATGCAAATAGCTATTTATTTAATTCAAAGGCCCAAAATAATTAACTCTGAGATACCAAAAATATTGTTTTGAGTTTTACCTCTTTGCAATATTTTCAGAGACTAAGAGGAACATTTTCTTGGACTTCTTTGAGGAGATTTTAATGTTGATCATTTTTAGAAGGTTTCTGAGGCTTTAAAAATTCCTCAATTCAAATTTAATTTGAATTAAAACATGATACTCACATGAGGTCTAGCCTAGTGCATAACAGGACCAGGGATGTGACAACTCACCCCCACTAAACAAAAATCTCGTCCCGAGATTCAAGCGTAGGGTAGGGTGAAGGGGAAATGCAAACTAGCACAATCTTCACGATCCAGGGTGCACTTTATCAAAGCGTTGATTCGATCACCATCTTTGTCTCGAAGTCTTGCTCTGAGAACTCCAACTAACATGACAACGAGAGGAAAGGAAAGATCCTAAAAGAATGGTTCTTCTCGAAGGTCGAACAACTCAGGATTAACTCACGGAATGAGACATAGCAACATCTCTCGAGCTGAGAGGCGAAGCACACATCCATAGGAATGGAGTGAAGCAGATGACGAAGGTTCACTAGGTAGACCACAATTTCACGCTTAAGAAGGTGGTAATCGATTGTCAACGTAGCGAGGAGTTGAGTTGCCATGATACCATAACGATACACCTTAGGGAAGGTGACTCGTAGAGATATCCCCTTAAGTGGCAAAAAGAATTACTTTTGATTCAGAGATCATTGAAACTCTTTAAACCAGCCTAAGGCAATTCTCGAGCAATCATTTGGAGGGGGTCGGTGGAATGGCATACTCGGACTTGGATGATGTGGATTACCTTGTTGAAGACAACGTAATGGATGAATTTGCTTACCACCGGAAATGGAAGAGACCCGTGGTAGAATGGCACATTGGCGGTGCAAGCTGGGAACAAAATGCAAATGCTGGGAATGATTCTGGTAACTGGGGAAGAACCCAACAATAGAGAGTGAATCCACTGTTGAGAAGTTATAGCATAACCGAGGAAGTTGAGAGCAAACCTAGCTAGTGCCGATGGTAACACCTAACGCTTGTGCGTGCTCTCAAGAACTTGAGCATTTCCATAATCATCAAGGTTTTACCAATATCCGTGTCAAGGATTCTGGCAACACAACTTACTACCATGATGAATACCGGTGGAAGATGCCGATGCAAAGGAAGATAACACCTTCTTAGATTTCACCTTGGCGAGGCCAAGGAAACAAAATCTGGATGATCGACCGAGAGACATTTAGCACTCCGCTTCTAATGTTCTCCTTGATGTGCTAGCGTAACCCATTCATAGATATGGTTTGATATCTAGAACATCAAGTAAAAGGTCGGACTTCGGGATCTCAAAATCCATAGGGGCAACTAGGGAGTAAATCCTACGAAATCCCTATGGGGAGGAGGCCAACTTCCTCAATCAAGATATTATAATAACAGGTCTTCCGGCTGGGTGTGTTGGCCACGACATCCACTTTACCGGTTTTCGAGGGACCGACATTATAGTTCTTGGGAAATGTTCCAAACCATCATATCTGCCTGAGATTCAGATCTGGTTGGTGTCAGGATATTCCAGACTCATCGAGTCTAGGAAGAAAAATGAAAGTTTGCAACACAATTCGACGAGACAACGCTGCGAGATTCTCGGGGAATGAACTATGATAGTAAGCTCCAAAACATGAGATGGTTCTGCTACAAACATGTGAACACGCTGTCCCAGACAAACATGACCACGTGGTAGTCTTATAATAAAACACTACCGAGTTCAGGTGGGGAACCATCATTAATGACATCGAAGTCTCCACGCGTGGAAGTCCAAAGAGTTCACCTTGGACAGACTCCTTTATCTTTGAACAACTCAATCAGTGGCTTGGTGTGCTCGGAACACATATGGAATGAAGGTTGCAAGTCTCCAGACCACAGAATACTTCGCACGTATGCATGACTGACTTGGGATGATTCCAGAGGAAGCAAAACTAACTTTCTCAAATCCACGGCGGCAACTTTCACCAAATGCACGTGTATAAGAGGAAGTCACTCCTTTCATCAAACAAATACTTCATGAGTTAGCATGAAGAAATGCTTTCAAAAGTTTCCAACACTAGCTTAATGTTCAACAAAATCATGGAGGAGATAAGGATGTTGTCAATGGGCTCAACAACAATTCTTCCGGGTTTCCCTTTAAAAGGAATTCCATAGTTAAGAGAACAAGTGTTAGCATTGTTCAGACCCAAAAGATATAATGGTGTATGCTCGAGGGATCAACCACGAGTAAGACAACATTACGAATATCGTTGGTTCTGGTCTGATTGGATGATAGCCCATACTCAAATTATAGATGGGGTAAGACAATAGGTCCAACAACTGATCACAAGGACCAATTAATGAAGATATCATCTTTCTTCAACACACACACATACACAGAAAGATATCCCTTAACATGAACTAAGTCAGACAAGCTTTTATCTTCCAACTCTCCAAGTTGTTGTCTAGCTTAACCAACTAGCTCCGGGATATCCATCACAGATTCTTGGAGAAAGGGTGGTTCACAAGAACCCGACTTGATCACGAGCTCAACATAGCAGTCAGGTGACAACCTGGTAATACTTCCGAGAAGATATTCGGAAAATCACGAACCACCGGTATGTTACTAAGCTTGGGAACAATCTCGCTTTTGAGGGCAAGACGATATGATCAAATGAGTGAGGACTTGACAAGATCCTAACTCATCAATCGAAGGGTGCACCGAAATAAGGACTAGGTAGCACGATCAGTCTTAGAAGGATGATTCAAAACCAACACGCTAAGAATGAAATTATTATCCTTTAACTACCAAGCAACGAGGTTGCTGGGAGTATTGATTTCACACATCACAATTCATTTGTTGGTATTCCGGTTGCATCAACACGAGGGCCGAGGAATGACTAATGATGGTGAGAAGTATCACTGTACCAAGAGTTCATAGGATGGCGTGCAATTCCTATAACAATCTCGATATAGAATAAGGTAATACTCTAAGGTAGAACAGAACCAAAAGCTGGATTGGCATTTGATTTGCGGAATACAACTACTTTGACCCAATCCTAGATATGGATGAGGTACTGGAGTTTGTTTCTCCTAGTCATTCCGCGATAGAATGGCTTGACGGACCACAAAAGTAATAGGCATCGATAAACGAACGCACGCATACTCTTGACTATCAATTGATAGACGAGGGTCAGAATGCAACTAAAGAGAACAACTCAAAGGAACATATAACTTTCTGAGTTGTGGATGCATAGATTAGTATGTCGAACCAAGTTCAACATATTTCTTCCGGATAACCCATGCAGAAAGGTAGAACTGGCAGAGTCACGATTTATGAATGGAGAACTCCTCAAGAGTACTCTAATTGTGATTTTTTTTTGATCCAATAAACATCTGCCATAAGTAGTTCATGGTATTTGGAAGAAGAAGATACCACGGACTTCAAGGACTATCGCAAAGGTTACTAATATCCTAAAGGCACTAGCAATTACTATCAACATGAAGTAGGTAGAGTGAATCTCGGGTTCAGAACCCAGGAGTAGAATACCTACTACTAAGTAGCATCACGGGATGCTTCCGAGAATAAAGGCCATAATCTTCACACTAGGACACAAATCATGGCTAGACCACTAGATGATCCCCTAAGCACTTAGGGTCATAATAATAATTCCAACATATATGTCGAGGCAATAATTACCTCAACACACCGATTAGTGTGGTTAATATGGCCCATGGGAACATCGGAAACAGAAGGAAGGGATTTGCAAATGCATCGGACTATTTAGAAACCTGGGATGACTCGGACAGCATAACGGCTATAATTGCTCAAAAAGATTTGAGACAATCACAAAAATGGTGGCATAACCACTCAGAAGCACAATATCAAGGTTCCGAGATCAACAATTAACATACGGAAGTAGTAGGAACTGAACTGAGACTTAAATCCAACAATCTTATAAGTCTACTGATTAGTAACACGTGATCCTAATAGAAAGAAGACATAGCCTAGTTCTTAATCCCCGCAGGAAAGATAAGATGACTCAGATCAGAAGGGCATGAGGTATAAGGAGTAAAAAGAGCCTTACGTTCCATCCCACAATCAATTCCCTTATATAACTAAAGAATTTCTAGACTCAACTTCGATCAGTTTGGCTTGGTAATCCTACAGGCAGTCAAGCTCTGATACCAACGCTGTCAGGACCCCGACTCAATGCCACATCGATCTAGCATGTAACACCTCATATCACTTTGCGGCCTCACGCACGGTATTCCCACGGGTGTCGCCTTACCTTTGCCCGGGACCGTTTGCGCCTTTTGGCACACGTATATGACAGTGTCGCTAGCATCCATATGATAAGGAGCCCGGGGCTGACATGGCTAGTCGTAAACCCAAAGTGGCACAGACTTACAGGGACAGGCATCCATGACCCAGCATCGAACGTGTCGGTCATCAGTGAGTGAATCCAGGCTGTAGCACTGGGCTAGCAGGACTCCGGTGAACCGGGCTGTAGCGGGCTAACAGGACTCCGGTATTCATCGCGTGACATTTCCCCGAAGGGACAGACACAGGAACGAAGAAGGACACATGCCGGCCAGCCTAAGTGTTCCGGAGCAGTAGCAAGCTACCATGGCTCGGTGGAAACACTAGGAGACATTTCCCGATAAGAGAGGCTACTAAAGATAAACAACTAGATAGTCAGATCCCACACATACCAAGCATTTCAATAACATACACACAATATGCTCGATATGTGCAAACACAACATGGCATCATAACATGACTCTACGACTCAAGTAATTTATTCAATAGGCTCCGAGGAGCGAGATATTACAAACAGGGGTCTCATGACCCAACATTCAGAGCATACAAATCAAAGCACAAGCGGAAGCTATCATGTCTGGGTACAGACATCTATAAATGAAAAAGGCTGAGAAGCCTGACTATCTATCAGATCCTGCCGAGGGCACAAGATCGTAGCTGAGGTAACAAGCTAAACGTCGAAGTCCACGTGGAACTACTAGTGAGACTGAAGTCTCTCTGCAAAAACATAAAATAGGCAAACGTGAGTACAAATGTACCCAGCAAGACTTACATCAGAACTAACTACATATGCATCATTTTCAACAAGGGGATGGTGGGGTTTAACTGCAGCAAGCCAGCTTTGACTCGGTGGCTATCCTAAACTACGACTGCAAGCGACTCTTTTGAGGTGGCGCACACGAGTCCACATATTCACCATATCAATACACCACTATGGATCCGCTCCCGTCTCCCTATGAGAACGCCATCCATAGAACTCACGCTTATCTTGCGCATTTTAAAGTATCCACTTTCACTTGTCTATGAACTGATATAAGCAATCCAGAAGTCCTTTTCCGCGGACACGGCTATTCGAATAGATGATGTTAACCCTGCAGGGGTGTACTTCTTCATACATGTTTCCACCACTTAGCGTCTGCACACGACATGTGCTCGGCAGACTTCAAGCGAAAGCCGACGTGGGTGTAGACCACGACCTACCTAAACACTCAAGTCTCTAGTCCAGGTTTATCGCCTATTCGGGTTCCATCCATGAGGAGATCCGGCCGGAGTTTCGCTCACAGCCCCAAACGATGTGAACAGGGTTCCCGAGATACCAAACGGGCATCCGGTACACCGTGCCACGTACCTACCGCATCACAGCCCACCCCTACGGTCAGCGCTGTCCACGGCCTCCAGTAAGCTACAAACACCAGAAACTACTTGCAACTCCTGGACAGAGGACTAGGGTGAATAAGAAGTCGAGCGGGGTCATATTTCAGGGCCCAATGCATGGTAGTAGCTGAATCATGGATCACAAACACGGAACTCAGTTCCTAAGGACGGCTTCAATGAGACAACCCACCATGTACTCCTACATGGCCTCTCACCGACACCTTTTACCAAATCGTGTTCACACACTTAGCTCACACATAGTAGGACATGTTCACACACCTCTGATTCATCCTCGATGAATCAGACCTGACTCAACTCTAAGCAGTAGCAGGCATGACAAACAAGCATGAATGAGTAGGCACATCAGGGCTCAAACAACTCCTACTCATGCTAGTGGGTTTCATCTATTTACTGTGGCAATGACAGGTCATGCAAAGGATAAAGGGGTTCAGCTACCGCAGCAAGTAACAGATGAATCGGTGTTGTCCTAATGCAGTAAAAGAGAGCAGGAGCGAGAGAGTAGGATTGTATCGGAATGAACAAGGGGGTTTTGCTTGCCTGGCACTTCTGAAGATAACATTGAGTCTTCACCAGTGTCAACGATCACATCATCGGTATCACGTCTATCGAGAGGGGACAAATACCGGCAACACAGAAGGGAACACAATCAATGCAATGCACAATATGATGCATGATCATGACATGGCAAAATGAATGTGTTTTGGGCTAATGCAACTAGCAACAGATTAAATGAAGTTGGTTTGAATACAAGATTCAAATTCAAACTCCATATGTGATTATTCAAATGCCATTTAATTGATTTGTGCTAAACAGCAGCTATAAGTTGTTCTAACATGCATGAAAATGGTACATATGGATTCCTTGAATTTTTCTGATAATTTTTCATATATAAATTATCTAATTTGGAGTTACGGTTGAATTTCTATGATTTTTTAGAAGTTTTTACAAATTTCTGGAATTTCCTTAATATTTATAAAATGAACTAAATTCCAGAAAAGGAATATTGCGTCAGCATGGCGTAAGGCTGAGGTCAGCAGGTCAACTGGGTCGCCCAGAGTCAAACCTGACGTGTGGGGGCCACACGTCAGTGACACAGGTTAGACAGGGGGGGTTAGTTTAGTTTAATTAAAGATTAGGGGCACTAGGGCCCACATGTCAGTGTCAGGGGGTTAGCTTAGGTGGTGATTAGCTTAAACTAATCACCTGATGGCGGGGGCCCACCTGTCATAGACCTAGGGGAGGTCAAACCCCTGGTCAAACGACTCAATCCCGCTGGCGTTGAGTCGCCGGCGAGGCCGAGGCGGCGGAGGCCTTCGGGTTTCTTGCTCCGGCGACCAAATGGTCGGCGGAGGGCATCTACGGAATGCCCAGGCTTGCGCGCATCTAACAGGGCAAACGGGAGAAGCTAGGGCGGCCGTAATCCTCGCCGGCGTCGAGCTCAGCGGCTGCCGGACCTCGGGCGTTGGCGGGAACGGCGCTACGGTGCCCAAGAGGGGAAACGGAAGGGCGCTGCGGCCTCCTGGGTTGCGGTGAGCACGACGGTGGGCTCGGGAGCGAGCTGCGATGGCTGTGGCCACGGCCACGCCATGGCCGGCGGCGAGAAGCTCTCGGCCGCGGTGGATAACCTAGCTACGGCGCGCGAACGACGAAACAGAGAGGGGGAAACGGACGGAGAGCTCACGTAGACCCTGTAGAGGTGGACGGCGAGCTTGAGGGAGGCCGGACGGGGGCGGATTTGACGGCGGCGATCCGCGGTGGCCGAGGAGGGGAACAGCGAAGCTGGCAGCATCCAGGGCTTCCGGAGGGCCGTGGATCGGTGGGGAGGAAGAGGGGGTCGAGGCGGAGCCTTTGAGCGCATCGGCGAGGCTAGGGGGTGGCGGTGGCCGCGAGGGAGCTCGTCGGTGGCGGCGGCTCCGTTCGGGCGAGTGAG
>NC_041390.1:379082267-379129544 GCF_002162155.2 Triticum dicoccoides | reverse complement strand
GGGGGGAGAGTTCGGGAGAGTGAGGGAGTTCCAGGGGGGTGGCGTGGCACGCATGGAGGCGTCCGGGGTGTCGAGGTGGAGCGGCAAGCAGGAGGTGGCCGGGGCGTGCGCCGGCGTGCGTCGGCCACGCGCCTGTGCCTACTGGCGCGAGGAGGAAGGCGACAGGGGGGGGGGAAGTGGAGATGGGCTGGGCCGCACAGGAGCTGGGCCGGCTGGCTACCGGGTGAGCGCCAGATAAGTCCTTCTCTCTCTCTCTCTTTCATTTTGATTTAATTCTGTTTTCTATTTTCTGTAGTTTGTTTTGATTTAGTTTTAGACACTAAACCATTTTATAAAATCCTGGAAATAGTTATGTGGCTAGGACTAAAATATACCAAACCACATAAAATGTTCCAGTAATTATTGGACATATATTATTTATATATCAAATATATATCCAATGCAAATAGCTATTTATTTAATTCAAAGGCCCAAAATAATTAACTCTGAGATACCAAAAATATTGTTTTGAGTTTTACCTCTTTGCAATATTTTCAGAGACTAAGAGGAACATTTTCTTGGACTTCTTTGAGGAGATTTTAATGTTGATCATTTTTAGAAGGTTTCTGAGGCTTTAAAAATTCCTCAATTCAAATTTCATTTGAATTGAAACATGATACTCACATGAGGTCTAGCCTAGTGCATAACAGGACCAGGGATGTGACAGGAAGAGAGAGATCTTCGTGCGCACCCCAGAGTTCGAACCTCAAGGGTTTGTCGGAACCCCGAATCCCACACTATTGTTGAAGGAGAGTTGCACCGATGCTGTGTCACAAGGGTGTTTCAACATTGTGGTTCTCTTGAGGAGGGCCATGAGATTCTATGAGAGATTCATGAAGGAGATTGTGGCCATCATGCCGGCTCTAAATCTCTAGTGCTAAGGCTTTTCGTCACGGGTTTTATTGGCTGACGGCTCATGCCGATGCAGAGGATTTGGTCAGTAAATGTGATGGTTGTTAGAAATTTTCAAGATGAGCTCATGTGCCGGCTCAAGAATTGAGGATGATTCCAATTACTTGGCCATTCGCAGTCTGGGGGCTGGATATGGTTGGACCTTTTAAAAGATCCAAGTACAAAAAGACTCACCTCTTGGCGGCAGTTGACAAGTTTCAGTTCATCAAAAAGGTCAGCAAGTGTGATGTGGCAACGGCGGTTCAATTCATCAAAAAGGTGATTTTCCATGTTGGTTATCCTCACATCATCATCACTGATAATGGCACTAATCTTTCTAAAGGTGCTATTGAAAGCACAAGTGCTCCCTAGGTGGTTTTGATAATTGATGACAACATATCTCTTGTTGGACTAATGTTTCTATCTAGCATGTTTCAGATAAATTCAACAATGGAGTGGCATGGACTAAAGGTTGTGGGAATTCCTTCAAGATGCTAAGGACAAAGGATTGGCTAAAGCCTCAAGCTCAAGACGCTTCATTTTACATTTTAGTGATCCAAGATCACATTGAGTCCATAGGAAAAGCCAATACTATCAAGGAGGGATGAGGTGTTGCTTAATGAGCCTCTTGCTTCATGTGCTTAATGATATGCTCCAAAATCCTCAACTACTCTCCCACTTCCACATATGACCTAAAACCCAAAGCCAAACTCGGACCTACCGATTCTTCCTATCCGGCGCCACCGAGTTTCACTTGTCATTAGCCACTGCCAAACCCTAGCAATTCGGTTCTACCGATAAGGATCTCGGTCTCATCGAGATGGGATTGCAAACTCTCTGTTACCTATTGCAATATTCTCGGTCCCACCGAGATATGAAATCGGTCCCACCGAGATTGCAATATAAACTCAGTGTTTCCCTTTTGTAACTTTTCGGTCTCACCGAGTTCCACTCGGTCTCACCGAAAGAGCAAATCGGTCCCACCGAGTTTGCCTGACCAACTCTCTGGTTAGCTAATTACCAAATTCGGTCGCACCGAGTTTGTTTAATCGGTCTCACCGAGATTACGTTATGCCCAAACCCTAACCGAATCGGTCCTACCGAGTTGCATGTCAGTCCCACCGAAATTCCTAATGGTCACTAGGTTTACTATTTCGGTCTGACCGAGTTTTCTGATTCGGTCCCACCGAGATTGGTAAATTGTGTGTAACGGTTGGATTTTGTGTGGAGGCTATATATACCCCTCCACCTCTTTCTCATTAAGTGAGAGAGCCATCAGAACGCACACATCATTCCAACTCATTTGTTCTGAGAGAGAACCACCTACTCATGTGTTGAGATCAAGACATTCCATTCCTACCATATGAATCTTGATCTCTAGCCTTCCTAAGTTGCTTTCCACTCAAATCTTCTTTCCACCAAATCCAAATCCTATGAGAGAGAGTTGAGTGTTGGGGAGACTATCATTTGAAGCACAAGAGCAAGGAGTTCATTACCTACACACCATTTGTTACTTCTTGGAGAGTGGTGTCTCCTAGATTGGCTAGGTGTCACTTGGGAGCCTCCGACAAGATTGTGGAGTTGAACCAAGGAGTTTGTAAGGGCAAGGAGATCGCCTACTTCGTGAAGATATACCGCTAGTGAGGCAAGTCCTTCGTGGGCGATGGCCATGGTGGGATAGACAAGGTTGCTTCTTCGTGGACCCTTTGTGGGTGGTTGCTTCTTCGTGGACCCTTCGTGGGTGGAGCCCTGTGTGGACTCGCGCAACCGTTGCCCTTGGGTGGAGCCCTGTGTGGACTCGCGCAACCGTTACCCTTCGTGGGTTGAAGTCTCCATCAACGTGGATGTAGGATAGCACCACCTATCCGAACCACGGGAAAAACATCCGTGTCTCCAATTGCGTTTGATCTTTCCAAACCCTTCCCTTACATTCTTGCAAGTTGCATGCTTTACATTCCGCTGCTCATATACTTTTTGCATGCTTGCTTGATATGTATTGTGTGTATTGAAATTGTGCCTAAACTCCACTTAAACCGAAAAAGATTAAAAATTGCCACTTTAGCACTAAGTGTCTAATCACCCCCCCTCTAGACACATCTACTTCTAGATCCTACAAGTGGTATCAGAGCCTTGGTCTCCATTGGCTTGATTTAATCACCATTGGAGGAAGATGGATGTGTCTACTCTAGGGAGTCTTAGACATAGAGTGCCTATTCTTGATGGAAAGTATTTTCATGAGTGGAAAAATGAGATGCTTGTAATCTTAAATCAATATCATTTGAACAAGTATATTGCTAGCCCTTGTGCACCCCATATTGATCCCTTGCATCCTACCCTAGATGAAGATATTGACATGATTCGCAATCTTAGAACTATTGAGCTCATCATTAGAGGATTGCCCGAAGATTTGATTGCTAGTTTTCCTACTCAAAATTGCGCCTATACTATATGGAAATTTCTTGGGGAACGGTTTCCCAATCACTTCTTGAAAACTTTGGATGAAATTCTCCATAAATCTATTGCCTTGAGTAAGATGAACTCTAGTGATCCTAGTTTTGGCAAATGTCTTCTTGAACTTGCAAATCTTAAATATGCTAAAGGAGATGTTGGAATCATTAATGATATCATACTCAAAGCTATAAGAATTCATAAAAGTAACCACTTTGATCATTTATCTAATGAATTACCCTCTCTAGGAAATGATGAGTCACAAGATCATGATGAACATGAATATTATGATGATGATGATAGTGACTCCGATCTTGATAATGCAATGAGACATTTTGGTCTTATGGCAAATCTTCGGGGATATGAATCAGGAGGAAAGGAATGGGTCCTTGATAGTGGATGCACTGATCATATGACCGGAGATGAAGAGATGTTCCGTGAACTTGCTGAAAACAACGGCCCTCGAAAATATGTCACCTTTGGTGATAATTCAAAGGGTAAAGTGGTTGGCCTTGGTAAGGTGGCCATCTCACATGATAGTTCCATTCAAAATGTCATGCTCGTTGAATCTCTTGGCTACAACTTACTTTCAGTATCTAGACTTGCTGATTTCGGTTTGAATGTCCTATTTACTGAGGTAGATTGCCAAGTATTTCGTCAAGACAATCATAAAATGGTCTTTACGGGTATGCGTAGAGGTGATCTTTACATTGTCGATTTCTCTAAAAAGGCACAACCTAAAACTTGCTTTGTTGCTAAATCCTCAAAAGGTTGGTTGTGGCATAGACGACTAGGTCACGTTGGCATGAGAAACCTTGACAAGCTTATTAAAGGAAATCATATCCTTGGAGTTAACGATGTCATATTTGATAAGGATAGACTTTGCAGTGCTTGTCAAGCAGGTAAACAGGTTGGAGGAAGACATCCCATGAAGAACATCATGACCACAAGGAGGCCACTCGAGCTACTTCACATGGATCTTTTTGGTCCCAACGCCTACAAGAGTCTCGGTGGAAATTCTTTTGGTCTAGTTATAGTTGATGACTTTTCAAGATTTACGTGGGTGTTCTTTCTTAATGACAAGTCGCAGGTCCAGAAGATCTTCAGAAACTTCGCTAGGAAGGCCCAAAATCAGTTTGATGTGAAGATCAAGAAGGTTCGGAGTGACAACGGAACGGAGTTCAAGAACGCAAATGTGGACACCTTTCTTGACGAAGAAGGGATTTCACACGAGTTCTCGGCTACGTACACACCTCAACAAAATGGAGTTGTTGAGAGGAAGAACCGGACGCTCATCGAAATGGCAAGAATGATGCTTGATGAATACAAGACGCCAAAGCACTTTTGGGCAGAAGCGGTTGAGACAGCTTGTCACGCAACAAATCGCTTATATCTTCACAAGCTACTCGGCAAGACGGCATACGAGCTCCTCACCGGTAACAAGCCTCAAGTTGGATACTTTCGAGTATTCGGCTCAAAGTGCTACATTCTTGATAAGCATCGTCGTTCAAAGTTTGCTCCTAAATCTCATGAAGGTGTTCTACTTGGTTATGGCTCAAACTCTCACACTTACCGTGTCTACAACAATTTCACCCGAAAGGTTGAAGAGACGGTAGATGTGAAGTTTGATGAATCTAATGGCTCGCAAGTAGAGAAATTGCCAATTGATGTAGGAGACAAAGACCCTTCAGAAGCAATTCAAGACTTGTCCATTGGCAAAATTCGTCCAACGGAGGTGAAGGAGAGTACTTCATCCGTCCAAGTGGAAGCTTCTACTTCACAACAAGGTGAACCAAGAATCGACACGGAAGCATCCACAAGTGGGACACACCAAGATGAAGAAAACGAGGAAGTACGTCAAGATGAACATCAACAACCTCCTTCTCCACCACGACAAGAGAACGACGACGTCAACAATGAAGAAGGCCAAGAAGAAGAACAAGATGAAGAAGATGTTCAACGAAGACCCAAGCAAAAGCTCTCACGAGTTCGAGCAAGAATTGCCAAAGATCATCCAGTCGAGCAAATCCTCAATGATATACAAACCGGGAGAATCACTCGCTCAAGAACTCGTTTAGCTAACTTTTGTGAAAACTATTCATTCATCTCTAGCATTGAACCAATGAAGGTTGAAGAAGCATTGGAAGATCCGGATTGGATAAACGCTATGCATGAAGAGCTACATAATTTTGAGAGAAACCAAGTTTGGACATTGGTTGAGAAGCCCGACAACAACCACAACATCATTGGTACCAAATGGGTGTTTCGCAACAAGCAAGATGAAGATGGACAAGTGGTCCGCAACAAAGCACGTCTCGTTGCCCAAGGATACACACAAGTCGAAGGTATGGACTATGGTGAGACGTATGCTCCCGTTGCTAGACTTGAATCCATTCGCATCTTACTTGCCTATGCTAATCACCATAATATCACCTTGTACCAAATGGACATTAAAAGTGCTTTTCTAAATGGAGAAATAGAGGAGGAAGTTTATGTCAAACAACCTCCCAGCTTTGTCAATCCTAAGAAACCAAATCATGTTTACAAACTTCACAAAGCTCTTTATGGTCTTAAACAAGCTCCTAGAGCATGGTATAAATGCTTGACCAAGTTCCTTACTACAAGTGGTTTTGAAATTGGTAAAATTGATTCTACTCTTTTTACTAAAAGGGTTAATGGAGAACTATTTGTATGCCAAATTTATGTTGATGACATCATATTTGGTTCAACTAACCCTCTCTTTAGTGAAAAGTTTGGAAAGCTAATGTCAGAGAAGTTTGAGATGTCTATGATGAGTGAACTCAAATTCTTTCTCGGTTTGCAAATCAAGCAAACTAAGGAAGGTACATTTGTCTCTCAAACAAAGTACACCAAGGACTTATTCAAGAAGTTCAATATGCAAGAATGCAAAGGTATGTCTACACCCATGCCTACTAGTGGACATAATGATTTGACCAAAGATGGTGAACCTGTTGATCAAAAAGTTTATCGCTCTATGATTGGTTCATTGTTATACCTATGTGCTTCACGTCCCGATATAATGCTAAGTGTGTGCATGTGTGCACGATATCAAGCTGCTCCTAAAGATTGTCATCTTAAGGCTGTGAAAAGGATAGTGAGATATTTAATCCATACACCAAATTTTGGCATTTGGTATCCTAAGAGGTCTTCCTTTGATCTTGTTGGCTATTTCGACTCGGATTATGCCGGAGACAAGGTTGATAGAAAGTCCACTTCGGGTACTTGTCAATTTCTTGGTAGATATCTTGTGTCTTGGTCTTCCAAGAAACAAAACTCGGTATCCTTATCCACCGCCGAAGCGGAATACATTGCCGCTGGTTCATGTTGTGCTCAATTACTTTGGATGACCCAAACTCTTAAAGATTATGGGATTTATGTGAAACATGTTCCACTGCTTTGTGACAATGAAAGTGCTATCAAAATTGGTCATAATCATGTACAACATTCTCGAACTAAGCATATTGAAGTTCGTCATCATTTCATTCGAGATCATGTTGCTAAGGGTGACATCAATCTTAAGCATGTTCGCACTGATAAGCAATTAGCGGATATATTCACTAAACCGCTTGATGAGAAAGTGTTTTGCAGGCTGAGAGGAGAATTCAACATCATTGATGCTTCTAACTTGGAGTATAAACTCCATGGGATCCATGCAAGACATAAGCTTATGACTAATCCATGATGTATCTCTTATGATAACTATCTTATGTCTTGGATATATTTGCACCTTGCATGTTGTCTAACCCATGTAGGTGCTTGGTTGAATCTAATTCCATGAGATTGCGACTCACTCACATCTTGAGCAATCTCTACATCACCAAGACTCTACACAATGGTGGTTAAAGACAAGGAAGCACGAAACCATTCAAACATATCCTTTGACAAATCTATGTAAGCCTCATGATTGTCATTTTTGGATACACAAGTGTTCTTCCTTGCAAGAACTAACCCATGTAGGTAGATGAACTCAAACTCCAAGTGGTGCTCCCAACTCTTGATGAACTACATCAATCTTGAGCACCCACACAAGTTCAACTACATGAGCAAGAACCACATCACCACCCAAGGTATGTTATTCCATCTTAGAGAAGCTTCACTCCAAGACATGAGTCAAAGCAACTCAACAAGATGTGAATACATCAAGATGCTTAAACGAAAAATGGTGACCCCATTTTGAGCTTAAACGATGAGTATGACCTATGATCAAGTGTGCTCACTTGACTCCTAAGTCAATATACTCTAACATAGGTGACTATGTCACCACCCAATTCTAGATGAAGTTCTCTTGTGTCCTTTTCTGAGTTATTACATTTGTTCCTTGCATATTTGTTTCCTTCTCTCTCAAACAAAAAAAACTTCATCTAGAAACTTTCACTCTTTTCCCTTTCGTTCTTTTTCTGCATATTTCCGCATCAAATTCCTTGCAAATTTTTCAGCAAATTCATTGCAAATCTTTGTGAGATCTTACTTGACTAGTGAGCTGAGGTGACAAGTGTTTTTCTCTATGATGCACTCGGTTTCACCGAATTGCCATTTTCGGTCCAACCGAATCCCTTCGGTACTACCGAAACATGCCACTCGGTGCCACCGATTTTGCAACAGGAAAAACAGTTTGCCACATATTCTATATTTCTTCTGATCCAGCTCCACTCAATGAATCTTGTCCTCCACAAGCATCACAGTTTTATTCCCTGCTTTGTACTGAATCTCAAGGACCAAACCTATACGACGGATTCCAGAAAGCCCTTCTTGGAAATTGATGTCAAAGGGGGAGAGAGAGATCACATCAAAGCTTATCATCAGGGAGAGAGAGATCACATCAAAAGAAAGTACTAAGGGGGAGAGAATACTCAAGGATCCCATATATTAAGGGGGATAAAGAAATCTCCAAGGGGGAGAGAATACTCAAGGATCCCAGATGCTTGATGTTCAAGAGGAGAGATGCCACATGTCTTTTTGGGGGAAAGACATGTTCATATGAACTCGTTTGAGTTAAGTTCTATTCATATCTTTCAGCTCTGATTTTCTCTTTCAACTCTAGTGATAAATCAGTCAAATTCATTGCATCTCTTTATTCTTGGGGACATGTTGAATTCAATATGGTACCTTGTACTCACTCTCTACATGTCATCCCAGTCTTGGTATTCTTGTGGTTTCTTTTGTTTGCTCTGGCTAGTGGATGTACCTGTGTTATCTAACCTTGTTTGTGCAGGTTCATTCCATCCTAAGCCAACTCAAGACCACAAGGTAAGTATATGCATCAAAATCATGAGTATGAGGAATTCTTGCTTATGTACATACTGTTTGCAAGAAGGACTCATGAGCATGAAGGTATTTTCCTTGATAATCTTTTGCTCTGATGCATATGGCCAAGATGCATGTAACACATTGCCTACTCTGTCATGGTTATGCTCTCACATGTCTCTATATTTCATATTTACATGAGTGCATACATGTAGGGGGAGCCTATGCTCGTTACATGTCCTTCCAAAGCTTTACTTGCTGTTCTTTATATCTTTATCTAAAGCTTTGATGTATGTTGCCATCAATTACCAAAAAGGGGGAGATTGAAAGCACAAGTGCTCCCTAGGTGGTTTTGATAATTGATGACAACATATCTCTTGTTGGACTAATGTTTCTATCTAGCATGTTTCAGATAAATTCAACAATGGAGTGGCATGGACTAAAGGTTGTGGGAATTCCTTCAAGATGCTAAGGACAAAGGATTGGCTAAATCCTCAAGCTCGAGACTCTTCATTTTACATTTTAGTGATCCAAGATCACATTGAGTCCATAGGAAAAGCCAATACTATCAAGGAGGGAGGAGGTGTTGCTTAATGAGCCTCTTGCTTCATGTGCTTAATGATATGCTCCAAAATCCTCAACTACTCTCCCACTTCCACATATGACCTAAAACCCAAAGCCAAACTCGGACCTACCGATTCTTCCTATCCGGCGCCACCAAGTTTCACTTGTCATTAGCCACTGCCAAACCCTAACAATTCATTTCTACCGATAAGGATCTCGGTCTCACCGAGATGGGATTGCAAACTCTCTGTTACCTATTGCAATATTCTTGGTCCCACCGAGATATGCAATTGGTCCCACCGAGATTGCAATGTAAACTCAGTGTTTCCCTTTTGTAACGTTTCGGTCTCACCGAGTTCCACTCGGTCTCACCGAAAGAGCAAATCGGTCCCACCGAGTTTGCCTGACCAACTCTCTGGTTAGCTAATTACCAAATTCGGTCGCACTGAGTTTGTGTAATCGGTCTCACCGAGATTACGTTATGCCCAAACCCTAACCGAATTGGTCCTACCGAGTTGCATGTCAGTACCACCGAAATTCCTAACGGTCACTAGGTTTACTATTTCGGTCAGACCGAGTTTTCTGATTTGGTCCCACCGAGATTGGTAAATTGTGTGTAACGGTTGGATTTTGTGTGGAGGCTATATATACCCCTCCACCTCTTTCTCATGAAGTGAGAGAGCCATCAGAACGCACACATCGTTCCAACTCATTTGTTCTGAGAGAGAACCACCTACTCATGTGTTGAGATCAAGACATTCCATTCCTACCATATGAATCTTGATCTCTAGCCTTCCTAAGTTGCTTTCCACTCAAATCTTCTTTCCACCAAATCCAAATCCTATGAGAGAGAGTTGAGTGTTGGGGAGACTATCATTTGAAGCACAAGAGCAAGGAGTTCATTACCTACACACCATTTGTTACTTCTTGGAGAGTGGTGTCTCCTAGATTGGCTAGGTGTCACTTGGGAGCCTCCGACAAGATTGTGGAGTTGAACCAAGGAGTTTGTAAGGGCAAGGAGATCGCCTACTTCGTGAAGATCTACCGCTAGTGAGGCAAGTCCTTCGTGGGCGATGGCCATGGTGGGATAGACAAGGTTGCTTCTTCATGGACCCTTTGTGGGTGGTTGCTTCTTCGTGGACCCTTCGTGGGTGGAGCCCTGTGTGGACTCGCGCAACCGTTGCCCTTGGGTGGAGCCCTGTGTGGACTCGCGCAACCGTTACCCTTCGTGGGTTGAAGTCTCCATCAACGTGGATGTAGGATAGCACCACCTATCTGAACCACGGGAAAAACATCCGTGTCTCCAATTGCGTTTGATCTTTCCAAACCCTTCCCTTACATTCTTGCAAGTTGCATGCTTTACATTCCGCTGCTCATATACTTTTTGCATGCTTGCTTGATATGTATTGTGTGTATTGAAATTGTGCCTAAACTCCACTTAAACCGAAAAAGATTAAAAATTGCCACTTTAGCACTAAGTGTCTAATCACCCCCCCTCTAGACACATCTACTTCTAGATCCTACAGCTATGAAAGAATTTTGTCAACATGAACATATCCGTCTTGATGTTCCATCTGTGGCCCACCACCAGTCCAATGGTCAAGCTGAAAGAGCCAATCAAGAAATCTTGAGAGGCATAAAGCCCCGGCTTATGGTCTCTTTGGAGAGGATGCCGGGTTGTTGGGTGGAGGAGTTGCCCTCAGTGCTATGGAGTATCAATACTACCCCAACAGATCTATGGGTTACACGCCTTTCTTCACAGTTTACGGAGCAGAGGGGGTTCTCCCTAGTGAAACATGTCACGACTCCCCCCGTGTGGCAGCTTATGTTGAAGCTGATAATGAAAAAGCATGTTATGATTTTGTTGAACTTCTGGATGAGGAGCATGGCCTTGCAGCGATTCGTTCGGCGATTTACCAACAAGATCTGCATCCTTACCATAGCCGCCGGTTTAAAACCTTGACCTTTCAGGAAGGTGATTTGGTGCTCCAGTTCATCCAGGATCAAACAGACATGCAGAAGTTATCCCCACCTTTGGAAGGGCCCTTTGTGGTCAGCAAAAATCTGAACAATGTGTCATACTACCTTATCGATGTTCGAGACCACAAGCACTCACGCACGTCGATGGAGGAGACCCATCGGCCATGGAATATTGGTCATATTCGGCCTTATTACACCTGAGCCACTGTCTCTTGTGATATACATACTTTACCAATGTATATATTATAATTAGTATAATAAAGCCGACATCCCTGATAATTTAGGGCCTCTGTCGTTTCATTTCTGAGAATCTGAGTCTTTATTGTCAATTCATAAGATCACTTGGGGGCTTCCTGCTCATTGAGCATAGCTATGACTACCCTCTTGATCCGGCTTGCATGCCTTGTTACAAATAACATGGGATCTTCCTGCTCACTGATCATAGCTATGATTACCATTTTGATCTGGCTTGTACGCCTTGGTGCAAATAACTTCGGGGATTTTTTGCTCACAATTAATAGTTGCCAAAGAGAACTTGTTATAAATGAGTAGTTCAAAGATAGGTAACCTTCCTTGATGGCTTATTAAAGGTCACTTGGGGGCTTCTTATTCAATGAATATAGCTATATTCAGAGACCCTTCTGATCGGCTTGGACGCCAGGTGTATTCATCAAAAATCCTTGTTATACTGCCTTTGTATACCTACCACTCCAACAAGGTAATCCTGGAATGACTCGCCGTACTCTTGATAGTCAATCTTATGAAGACCCTGAACTTGTCATGGTTAAAACGATGATTGGTCATGTGAGGCCCGGCTTACAGGTTTGAAAAGGATTAACTCAGTGGCTGTGCGGCCCTTGAAGAGCACTTGATATTGAGGCCTGGAAGCCTATGAAGGCCTTTGTATTGTTTGATTTTGTTTTTGCTTTGAATATGTTTTTGGTCCATCTTTTGTGACATATTGGTATATGGTTTAAAAATGATTCAGGCCATGTAGCCTCAATCTTTATGACTCATATTTGAGTATATCCAGAGTTTTGATAACCCGGCCTGGCTTTGGACGATAAGTCACCAGTATGTGTTGATTATGCACTTCGTTCGTTGTGCTCTATGTCTTGGGGTTGTTACCCTTGCTACCTGTGGTGTGGTATGCCAGCAGTATGAATAAATAGCACATGTATGTTATTTACTTGTTCTATGAATATGTGAGGTTTTGATAACCCACCATAGTTATGTATTATCTAGTCACCAACAATTTTATATGGGGCATTATGACCCGCCATGGGTAAACCGCCAGGGCACATGTTATCTGCTTGTGTGCAGGGAATATGTTAAGTATGGTCTACATGATTGATGATATTAGAAGCATCAGTGGCAGATATTCAACATCCTACCGACGGTTCAAAAGTGTTATGCAAATAAACATGCACGACGACATAGCAGATCATTGTTTTCAGCTAGCCTATTAAAAGGCATCATGTGCCTCACAAGAATAAGTGTTTTGAGACAAACGACATCCAAATGTTGTGGCTGGTAAACTAGCTCAAGTGTCAAGACTCCTGCTCTTAGCGGGTTGAGGCTTCTGGGTCATCTTGTGCTGGTCTTCTCCTTCCTCCGTTGTGTGTAAGTTAGGCGATGACCAATCGATGCCAATCAAAGCTAAGAAAATAGCTTCATCCACTACTACAGGATGCTGCTAATGTGACACTACGATCAGAGACCCTTTGACGAAACTGTGTATGATGCATTAATCATAGTCGGGGATGTAAAAAAATAGTCAAAAGGTGCAAAACATTTGCGATAGCAGAGCCATCAAACATGGTTCAAATTTTAGTTGCGTGTGCGATTCAGGGCACATAGTTAATCCGTTCGAACAGTTTGCGATGAGGTAGAACAACAGAAACGGGCAGCCATATTAATGTGTGTGCGATATACGACATACAATTCGCTTCGATGACCTATTTACTATTAGGGAGTGCAGCAAAAATGGTTAGCTAGATCAAGGTTTGTGTGATATAGGACATACGGTTCACTCGGACGAACTGTTTCCGATTGGCGAACACAAAAAAAACGGTTCAAGTTAACAAGATGTGTGTGATACATGGCAAACACCCGACTCAGATGAACTATTTGCGATGAGAAATTACAACACAGATGGCTATTAAAGTTAGTTTGTGTGTGATTCTGTGTGTACACAAAACTTTGAAAAATGCAAACTAGTTGCCTGCGGTGGCTAGGAGTGTCGCACACGATGTGTCTAAGAGTACTGATGTGCGATGATTAGTAAGTTACACATACGGCCGCAGGGCTGCTATGCTGATCATGGAGTCCGAGAAGACTATCATCGGAAGGCCGCCAGCTCAGCCTTTTAGCTTATATTTTATTATAATTGTACGCATATGTAGGTCATGAGTGTTCTGGGCCTTGCCGCAGGTGGAATTTTAAATTATCCTTAATATGTAAGACAATTCTTAAGAATTATTAACCGTTGCCATTGTAAATTTTCCTCAACGGCGAGCAGAATGCGCGCAGGGACGCTAGAGCGGAGCGCGCCACGGCCGCCTCAGGCAGGAAGCAAAATGCGCTGACGGACATGAGCAAAGCGCGCCGCGGCCACCTCAACAGCGAGCAACCACATGGTCGACCTTCTGCCATCAATAAATTTTGACCTTGTTTCTCGTCACATTGCAGATTACAACGCAATAAGTAATTGCAAATCTGTTCACACCTATCAAACTAATATGTGTTCACACTTAGCACCAGGCTATAAAAACTACCCACTCAAAAATTAATTCACAATTCCTCTCCTCATCACCCACAAAACTGGTATGTCCTGTCAAGTCGCTTCGCCATGACTGGTAGGAGGAGTTTCGGGTGGACATATAACCAAGCAAAAAAGACCAAGGCCGCGGAAGCACTAGAGAGGTCCCACCGCGGAGCCCTCGAACGAGCCCTCACAGGCACGCGAGGGTCTCACAAGCGCATTCGTGGCGTCGGCCATCGTGACGAGCCGACGTTCCTGAAATCCTTCGCCGGTGATGATGACATTCTCGCTCGCATCACTACGTAGCAGGAGCTAGTTGACGGCTTGATGAAGCTGCTAAAGATCAGCAATGCCTCGGTTGACAAGGCGACCGGCCTCATCAAGCAACTCATGCGTGACAATGCGAAGCTCCTCAAGGCGCACGCCAAGAAGGAGGAGGAGGCCGCCGGCTGGAAGATGCTGCATGAGTAGAGTAGTGCCTCGGGGATGACGCTGATAGCGGTCATCGAGGAACTGATGGGTGACTTGAGGAAGCTCCGGATCAAGCGCGAGCAGGAGGTGGAGGAATCCATGGCTGCTTTCAAGCAAAGTCGTGAGGAATTGAAGAAGGAGCTGGAGGATGTAGTCGCCCAGCGATCCATCGACGAATAGAGACAGTAGTCACCCAGATCGTTGTCTGCAATTTCCTTCTTCTCTTGCCCCCGTGTCTTCCAGGATTTGCTGCATGTGGCATTTTTAATTATCCAGAATATGTAAGACAATTATTATCCGCGCCATTGTAAATTTGTCGTCGTATTATCCATTGCCATTTTATTTGTGGTCGTATTATACATTGCCCTATGAGGCAATTTAAATTAGGGTGGAATATGAGTTGAAAAGATGAACAAAGCAAATGCTGCCATGGGATCACAAGAAAACACCCTCCGTCTAGGTTCTTTAATTAACACATTAATGGAGAAGTTGTGAGAGAGGAGGGCGGCGGCTGGTGCATGGAGGTCAAGAGCTTGCTTCCCGGTGAGCATGCGCGGCCTTGCTGCTTGCACGTGTCTCGTCGAGCCTGCGAGGTGGACAAGATGCACGCGTCCCGTCGAGCCTGCGCGGCGGATTGCTCGCACGCGTCCCGTTGAGCCTACACGGTGGACTTCTCGCGCTCGTCCCGTCTAATCAAACAGCTGCACGGAGGCCACCGAGTATGGTTAAATTTCGACATGGTTAATATAATACAACCATTTGCGATATTAACGTGTCAGCTTTTTGTTTGAAAAAGGACTCCGTTGGCTACTAATGTGTGCACCTCTTCTCAAACTGGACGATTTTTTACCACGACATATATGTGCCATGTCATGAAAACCATGCCAAGTTTCATGTTTTTTGGGTGAGTTTTTGATTTACTAGGATTTAAAAACCGAGATTCTCAATGTTTCAGGACGACGACAAGTTTGTAATTCATTCCCATTCCTTAAATGAGGCCTAAACATGCAACCAATGACACATGTACGATTTCCACTCATTTTGTTTCAGTGGAGCATGTGCTTGTAGTTCAAATTTGAATTATGGACTACATTAAATGCGTAGAAAACTTAGTAATTAGTAATATATACAATGGCCAAACGAACCCTTAACAGTTTCAAATTTCATCCTGATACTCCTATTATTCTATGTTGCCTGTAGAAAATAAAGTTCAAGGCGAGAAGAGGCAGTGATTATTGTTTTGCCCACAAGAGGGGGCATGTTTCCTTACTGGAATAGGAGGGTTGCGATAGACTATGGTTTGTAAGAGGCTTGTAATATAGCTTCGCCCAAATTGGACAATTATATGTAGCATGTAGTGACACCATGCCAAGTTTCATGATTTCTTGGTGAGTTTTGGATTTACAGAGATTTAAAAACCGAGAGTCGCAATGTTTGTGGCCAAGCCAGGATGGTGAGATGGTTGAATTTGTTCCCATTCGTTCCATGGGACCTAAACATGCACCACAAGGAAACATGTACGTTTTTTCTAGTCATTTTGGTGCATTGGAGCATGTATTTGTATTTCATATTTGAATTATGGACATTAAATGCCCAGAAAACTCCTAATGAATAAAAAAGGTCAAATGAACGCTGAATAATTTCAAAATTCATCGCGAATCTCCCGTTGTTCCATGTCGCGTGTAGAAGAAAATACTACGAGGCTTGAAGAGGGAGCGATTATTGTTTGGCCCACAAGGGGACACGTTTCCCTATCGAAACCACGAGGGTTCTTGCGACAGGCTCCGTTTTGTAAGAGGTTTGTAATAAAGCTTGGCCCAAATTGGCAATGTTTTTACCACAACAAATATGTGCCATGATGTGACATCATGCGACCTTTGATGACTTTCTGGTGAGTTTTGAGTTTATGGGGATTTGAAAACTGAGATTCGAAATGTTTGAGGACGAGCCAGGACACCGGTATGGTTGTAATTCGTTCCCATTCCTAGCATGGGACCTAAACATGCACCCAAGTACACATGTATAATTTTTCTAGCCATTTTGGTGAACTGGAGCATGTATTTGAAGTTCAAACTTGAATTATCAACATTAAATGCCTTGGAAACTCAATAGTGTATAAAAAGGCCAAACAAACCATGAATAAGTTTAAATTTCCACACGGATATCATGTCGTTCCATGTAGCCCGTGGAAGAAAATAGAAGGCGAAAAGAGGTAGTGATTACGTTTCGCCCACAAGGGGAACACGTTTCCTTATCAGAACCACGAGGCTTCTTTGAGAGAAGCTCCAATTTGTAAGAGGTTTGTAATAAAGCTTGGCCCAAATTGGACAATTTTTTTGCCACGACATATATGTGCCATGACGTGACACCATGCCACCTTTGATGACTTTCTGGTGAGTTTAGGATTTACGGGGACTTAAAAACCGAGATTCCAAATGTTTGAGGACGAACCAGTATGCGGGTACAGTTGTAATTCGTTCCCATTCCTGGCATGGGACCTAAACATGCACCCAAGGACACATGTATAAATTTTCTAGCCATTTTGGTGAACCGGAGCATGTATTTGAAGTTCAGATTTGAATTATCGTCATTAAATGCCTAAGAAACTCAATTGGTGTATAAAAAGGCCAAACGAACCCTGAATTTTAAATTTTAGCACGGATATCCTGTCGTTCCATGTTGCCGTAGAAGAAAATACTAGGCTAAAAGAGGCGGTGATTATGTTTCGCCCACAAGTGGGACACGTTTCCCTATCGGAACCATGAGGCTTCTTTGAGAGAAGCTCTGGTTTGTAAGAGGCTTGTAATAAAACTTGCACCAAAATGGACGAAAAAAATTCCTCGACATATATGTGCCATGTCGTGACACCATGCCAGGTTTCACAATTTTCGGGTTAGTTTTGGATTTACATGGATTTAAAAACCGAGATTCTTCTCATGAAATGTTTTCAAATAGCACACGGTTCACTCACGAAAGTTGTGTGCCTAGCAAACCGTGGCCGATGCCACCCTTCCCTCCCGTGCAGCGCGAGCGATCTGAGTCGTGTGTTCTGATTGGCCAGAAACCAAACCCCACGGATCGTGCGTGTGCACTGTTGGATGCTCCCAGATCGAACGACAACCCTGAGCTGTTTCGACAGCACATGCAGTACATGGGTAAGCCTTGTGCGCATGCGTCATGCTAGCTCATGCTTCCTTCTCTACTAGGTTTTCTAAACAGGCTACCGTTTCTCGCCACTCCTCTCATCGGGTTCCCGCTCTTCTCCCATAGTTTTCCCGCTACCAGTGTCAGTGCTCATTGAAGGCTAGCGGCGACACACCTTCGTTGTAAATATCCCACACAGTTTCTAAAAGCATAAATGTGTGTGATAGGAGGGAGTAGGTCCCATAGGGTGACCAGCGTGAAAAGCCTTAATGGCAAGGAGGCAATTCTTATCAGCAAGGGCCGGCTTCCCTCGTGCCACCCCGTCGTGTCCCTGAGCTTCGCTGTTGTCCGCTACGGTGAGCTAGCCGAGCTCCGAGCAATCGCACGCCCCACGCCGTCTTCTTCAACCTCGCCTTCACCGAACACCGCCGGAGATCGCCTTCTCCGTCACCGCGGCACCAGCTCATCCCCGACCTCGCCGTCTACTTTTCCGTGACCGCCGTGAGCTCAGCAACCTCCCCATCTTCTCTGTTTGCCTTCTCGAGCATCGCAGCGACCACACCAAGCTCGGCCGCACCCGCCGCCGCCACCGCATGTCGCCATCATGGCCCCAGCTACGCTAGCTCGAAACCGAGCATGCCATCGCCTTCACCACACTCGCGGGAGCCTTTAGCACCGCTCCATGCTCCTCGTCGTGCCTCCTAGCGACGAGTTCGAGCTCGTCCGAGCTCCGGCCGCCGCCACGCTCTTCACCGGCATCGTTTCCGGCCACCCCAGCTCCACCTACTGCCACCACTTGACGCGACTCACTCCTAGCTACCCGTAGATAGTCTCCTCAGCCTTTTTGGTCGTCGGAGGACAAAACCCGCACCGCCCCGCCGCGTCTGGCCTCGCCAGCGGCTAAACATCGGCGAGTTTGACCCCGCTGACCCAGTTGACCTCGGATGCACCTAGTTTGACCCCCCAGGGTCACTAACGTGTGGGCCATGCCCCTATTTAGTTTAGTGTTAGATTAGTTAACGCTAATTAATTTAGTTAATGGGTTGACTCACTGACATGTGGGCCCAGAACCTAATTAATCTAGATTAGTGCTAACATAACACTAACTAACTATGTTAGTTAGTTGTTACACTGACATGTGGGTCCTAGCCGTCAGGTTTGACCTAGGCTAGCGCCTTTGACCGGCTGACGTCACCCTGACGCAATGCTGACGCAGTAATTCAATTACTGGATTTATTCTGATACAGGAAATTCTAGAAAATGTTCTAAACTTCAAAAATTCATAGAAATTAATCTGTAACTCCAAATGCAAACATTTATATATGAAAAATGATTAGAAAAATCCAATATTTCCATGTGTAATGGTTTCATGCATGTCAGAACACTTTAACCTTGCTGTTTAGGTGAAACAAGTTAATGCACTAATATGACTTCATGTCATGAGCTTATATTTGAATCTTTGATTCAAATGGACTCAAACCAACCTGTTTAGAATGCATTAGCCAAAACACAACCATATTGCCATGTCATAGCATGCATCATATTGTTGCATATTTCCATGTGATGATTGTGTTCCGTTGTGTCTTTGTGGTAGGTTCTGCCTTCGAGGATACCTACGAATATCCGACTGAAGGGCGGTACCCTACTACTACTCCATCAGGCAAGGAGCCCCATTGATCATATCGATACAATCCCATGTTCTCGCTCCTGCTCTCGTTTACTGCATCTAAGACAACAATGTTTCAAACTATTGTGTGCTGCGGTAGTTGAACCCTTTTCCTCTGCACGACCTGTCATTGCCACATTAACTAGATGAAACACACGAGCATGCGTAGGAGTTGATTGAGCCATGTCTGTGTTTCCTACCTTGCTATGCCTGCTATGCTTAGAGTTGTGTCAAGTCTGGTTCATCTGGGTGATGGGCTAGAGTGAAATGAATATGTCGGTAATGAGAGTGATGTGTTGAACACGATTTGGTAAAGGTATCGATGAGAGGCCATGTAGGAGTACATGGTGGGTTGTTTCATTGGAACCGTCCTTAAGCACCGAGATTTGTATGTGCGATTTAAGAACTAGCTACTACCATGCATTGGGCCCGAAACCAATGGACCCTCTCGGCTTCTTAACCACCCTAGTTCTCTGTCCAGGACTTGCAACAAGTTTCTGGTGTTTATAGGATATGTGTTGGCGGCTGTGCGTAGCGCGGACCCTAGGGGTGGGCTATATGCGGTAGATACACTGTGGCACGATGTACCGAGCCGCCTGTTTGGTGTCTCGGGAACCCTGTACACATCGTTCGGGGCCGTATGTGGAAACCTTGGCCAGATTCCCTACGGATGGAACGTGGATAGGCGATAGACCTAGACTAGAGACTTGAGTGTTTAGGTAGGCCATGGCCAACACCCTCGTTGGGCTTCCGCTTGAATGTTGCCGAGTACATGTCGTGTAAACGACGATAAGTGGTGAGAGCGTGTATGAAGAAGTACACCCCTGTAGGGTTAACATCATGTATTCAAATAGCCGCGTCCACGGTAAAGGACTACTTGGTTGCCTATACAGTTCATAGACAAGTAAATGGATACTCCTAAAAGCCTCAAGACAAGTGTGAGTGCCGTGGATGGCCCTTCCGTAGGATGACGGAGGTGGATCCACGGTAGTGTATTATTGTGGGGAGTAGTGGACTCGTGTGCGCAAAACATTTACAAGTTGCTGTCTAGTAGGATAGCTTAGCCAAGAGTCAAAGCTAGCTTGCTGCAATAACCCCACTATCATTCTTGAGAATGTTAAATGTATAGTAGGATCTGTTGTAAGACTTGCTTAGTAGCTTTGTACTATTGTTTGCTTAATTACTGTTGCAGAAGAGAACACCGCCCCCTCCGACGGGTTTTATGTAGATCTCAACGTTGATGAGTAGCTTGCCACCCAGGTGGTGATCCCGAGCCATGGAGGGCCTTGTAGATAGATAGGCTTCGTCAAGCCTTCTTGCTTTCTAGTTGTCTGTACTCAGACAAGTTTGCTTCTACATGTGCTTGTATCTTTGTATGACTTGAGTGATGGGTCGTGTGACCCCTACCTGTATGAACATATTATGTAAGGCTCTCTAGAGCCTTCTAAATAAAGTACTTTGAGTTGTAGAGTTTTGTTGTGATGCCATGTTGTATTTACACATATCGAGCATATTGTGTGTATGTTTGAGATGCTTGGTATGTGTGGGATCCGGCAATCTAATTGTTTATCCTTGGTAGCCTCTCTTATGGGGAAATGTAGTCTTGTGCTTCCATGAGCCATAGTAGTCCGCTACAGCTCGGTTCACAGGAGTCCTGCTAGCCCAGCACTACTGCTCCAGAACACTTGACTGGCCAGCATGTGATTCACTTCGTTCATGTGGCTGTCCCTTTGGGGAAATGTCACGCGGAGACATCCGGAGTCCTGTTAGCCTGCTACAGCCCGGGTTCCCGGAGTCCTATTAGCCCAGTTGCTACAGCCCAGATTCATACGCTGTTGACCGACATGTTCAATGTTGATTCATGTATGCCTGTCCCCGTAAGTTAGTGCCACTTTGGGTTCACGACTAGTCATGTCGGCCCGGGTTCTTTGTCATATGGATGCTAGCGACACTATCATATACGTGAGCCAACAGGCGCAAACGGTAACGGGCCATGGTAAGGGGACACCCGTGGGAGTACTGTGCGTGAGGCCGCAAAGTGATATGAGGTGTTACAGGCTAGATCAGTGTGACTTAGAATCGGGGTCGTGACATAGATGTAAAATATATCAGCCACGTATCTCTGAACTTAACTGTCGAAACTGAATTTAAGTGTCGAAACTACATTTTACTGTCGAAACTGAATTTTGCAGTTGAAACTGAATTTACTATCAAAACTGAATGCACCAGTAGCAGAAAAGTAGTAGTAGCAGCAGCAGCAACGCTCGGAGCAGCAACGCATACGAGATTCGGGGTAGCTAGTCGTGTAGCAGCATCTTGGGTAGCAGCTGCAGGGGCTCGAGCGAGAGCAGGATAGGCTGCTCATGCAGCAGCAGCGCGAGCAAGAGTAGAGCAGTAGCGCAAGCAACAGCAAGAGCGAGAGCAGCAGCGCGAGCAAGAGCAAGAGCAGACTAGGCAGGGGACCGAGAGCAAGCGAGAGCCAAAGCAGGAGCAGCTCCTACTGATGTGGACGTCACCGTTGAGGGAGCGACGTCATGCAGGAACTGACCGGCGACGCCGCCGTAGATGGAGCCGCACCATGTCGGCTCGGGACTGACCGCCGGCAGCACCGTGAGATCAAATTAAGAAGAAAATGTAGCGATTAGTGTAGAACCTCTTTTGTGGTGCCGATTAGGCCTCAACTTCATCCAAGGAATCGGTGATGATGCTGCTCTTCTGCTGGTGCTGGTGAAGATGGCGGTGTGGGAATGGAGGTGGTGCGAAAGATGACGGATCCTCATCCTGTGCGGTGGATGAGGGACGCCGAGGTGTTTCAATGGACGAAGAGGCTCTGGCTGGATGGCGGGCGGAGGAGGGTGTGGGGCTTCGTGGGTTTTTGCGGCCTCGATGTACGAATGGGTGGGCGGATGGGATGGGAGGGGGGAACCACGGCTTAGGGCCCACTTGTCCGAAATGTGGGCTAATTTATGAAAGTACCCCCACTGATTTGAGCTAGGCGGTTTTGTCGGTTCAGGAGGATCACGGGCATTTTGTGTGTCAGAATTTCGCAGGAGGTGGGAGTTTTCGCGCGCGTTGTAATTTTGGGATAGCAAGACGCAGGTTGAGATGGAGGGAGTTTTCGGAGCACAATGAGACAAAGAGATATCTTAAAATTTTGGGGTAACAAGGCGCGAGTTGAAATTTTCGGACAAGCCAAAAATGTATTGTACCAAATCAATTCGCACTTCCCTCGACAAAAATACAAAAAGAAATCAATTCGCAACACACAAGAGAGTCTAGTCCCATGTACCATACCAAATCAATTCACACTAAAAATGCCATTCAAAACTTTGAATCCATGTTATGTTCAATTAAAATATTTTGCTACATATATAATGCATGCAACCTGCTACTTAAATGAACGTTGTAGTGCATTGCAAACATATATACTACCGCTTCAATATGAACTAAATTTGAATTCGTTTCTCTATTTGAATAAGATCTACAATCATGATTGTTGTCAAGTTAAACAATTTGATTCGTTTCTTGATTTTAATAAGATCTACAATCATCATTATTGTCATGTTAAACCATTATTTGTATATTTTCTTCATAACACACCACATAATTACTGTCAAGTTATATATGAACTATCTGTACTATATGAACTCGAACTCAATTTTTTGAATCTACTTTATGTTGATTTCAAATGATCTTCATAATCTAAACCATGTCCCACATGTATAATGTGTTTATAATATAATGTATGGTGCCCCGCCCCCTAAGCCTACAAGTATTTAGATGTGAGTTGCAAACGCCACACATTATCAAAAATTCAAATAAAATGTGAGATTGTTCGATATATAGTATGGTCTAGAAAGTACGATATTTAGTTGTGAGCTGCAAATGCCACACATTATCACAAATTCAAATAAAATGTCAGATTGTTTGATGTATAGTATGGTTTACATTGTTCGATATTTAGCCGTGAGTTACAAATGCCACACATTATCACATTTTGGTATAACATGTCCAAAACCACACCACACGTATCACTGTTATATTCATGCATGCATATGTTTATAATACTATGATCTCCTATTCAAATATATGAATCCACTTTCATATCGAATTATGATCTTTGTTAGTCTCTTACACACACACACAATCCTCTAACCTTTGTAGCTAGCACTTACTTTCTCTCATGCATGCACACGCCCTCCTCGCCCTCCCCCACCCTCGGCATTCTATCCATCGCGCACATTCATTTTTTTCTTTAGGTCATTCTCCCATGGTCTCCACAACTCCTTTCCGACACACACCGATCAATAAACCTCTCCAACGATGTCTTCCTACCACATACACACGCACTTCCCTTCTCCTCCTTTTTGTGTCCACGCGTCGTGTCTCTCATACGGTCCCACAAACGTGAAAACTATCACCCCTCTTTTCATCGCTCTCCCAATCACACACTCCTCCCCCTATCTAGCTAGTAGGCCTCTCGCACCACCTTCTAGCTCCATTCTCTCTGTCTATCCATCTCTCTGGGCCTTATTTGCCTCTAACAAATGGATGTACACCGACCGATCTCCCACTATACATATAGCTAGCTAGGTCGTTCATAAATCTTTTTCCCCACACGCCGATTGATCTACCTCATTAGTTATATCTCTCCCTTCCTCCAACACACAACAATTGATCTAGTTAGGTATGGTTACAAAACACATGGTCCCCCTTCGTCATCCATGCATGCCTCCTGACATCTATCACGCACACGCACAGACAGAAACACAACCCCACTCTTCTTGATAATATTGCAGTTGTACCTCTCGGTGTCAAAACTGGCAGATTTAGGTAGGGGATCCCGAACTATGTGTCTAAGGATCGAAGGTAACAGGAGGCGGGGGACATGATGTTTACCCAGGTCCGGGCCCTCTTAATGGAGGTAATTCCCTACTTCCTTCTTGATTGACTTTGATGAGTAGAGGCGTTACAAGAGTTGATCTACCTCGAAAACGTAATGGCTAAACCCTAGATGTCTAGCATGTATGATTTGTGATTACCTCTACGAACTAACCCCTCCGGTTTATATAAACACTGGAGGGGGCGAGGGTTGTACAAAGTCAGTTTACAGATAAATGAAACTACACATCTGGCCGCCAAGCTTGCTATCCATGCACCGGAGAGTCCCATCCGGACATTGGGAAAGCCTTCTATCTTGTATCTTCACACCCATCAGTCCGGCCCATGTCACATGGCATGGACGCTCAAGGACCCCCTTATCCAGGACTCCCTCAGTAGCCCCCGAACTTGCCTTCAATGACGGTGTAGTATCCGGCTTTATGTCTTCGGCTTTGCAAGGTGAGTTCTCCATTACACTCCAGATTGACGATAATTCGGCTCCACATTAAACATCATATTCTATTGATTCTTTCCTGTCGTCGCTTCGGCTTCCACGTGTCAAATAAGTGCGAATGGTCTAGGTATTTTTTTACATAACCCCATGACCACACAGGGAAAGTGTCTATTTAAGGAGATTAGATCTCAGATGCCATTCCACACCATGCAGAAATCCTTAGAACTCACCACTGGAATTTGTACAAACATGGACGGCGCCCCTAGCTCTTCCTCGCAGCCCCACGGCCTTCAAAAAGGAGACTGGGAAAGCTGCTTGGTATCCTGCGACCATCTGAATAAACTTCAGACGCAAGGATATCTTCCTCCCGCGGATCAAGTCTACATTGGGGCTGGACTAACTTCCATCAATGGTGAGGCCCTGGCGGAGAATTTCCCCAATCCTTTTAAAGAGGAGCGGGTGTGCTTCATTTCCTTTCTTTTGAGAGGAGTAGGATTTCCTATCCACCATTTCCTCAGAGGTCTCCTAGAGTATTACGGCCTCCAACAACACAATCTGACGCGAGGCTCCATCCTGCACATCGCGGGCTTCGTTTGTCACACCCACGATGCGGCTATATCTCGCACGTGTTGGAGCACGACTTAGAGGCATAACCGCATTGTAAGCATGTCGCAAGAGGGGTAATCTTTACACATCCCATGTATTGAATAAGAACGGGATAAAGAGTTGGCTTACAATCGCCACTTCACACAATACATGAATATAGCATTACGTCATCCAGAATACAATCAAGGTCCGACTACGGAACCAAATAAAGAAAGACCACCCCTAATGCTAGATCCCCGATCGCCCCAACTGGGCTCCACTACTGATCAACTGGAAACGAAACAACACAACAAACACGATCTTCATCGAGCTCCCACTTGAGCTTGGTTGCGTCATCTGCAATGGTATCATCGGCACCCGCAACTATTTGGAAGTATCTGTGTGCCACGAGGACTCAACAATCTCACACCCGCGAGATCAAGACTATTTAAGCTTATGGGTAGGGTAAGGTAATGAGGTGGAGCTGCAGCAAGCACTAAGCATATATGGTGGCTAACATACGCAAATAAGAGAGAGACGAGAAGCAACGCAACAGTCGTGAAACTAGAAGTGAACAAGAAGTGATCCTGAAACTACTTACGTCCAAACATAACACCAAAGCTGTGTTCACTTTCCGGACTCCGCTGGAAAGACACCGTCACGGCTACACACACTGTTGATTTATTTTAATTAAGTTAAGTGTCAAGTTCTCTACAACCGGACATTAACAAATTCCCATCTGCCCATAACCGCGGCACGGCTTTCAAAATTTCAAAACCCTGCAGGGGTGTCCCAACTTAGCCCACCACAAGCTCTCACGGTCAACGAAGGATATTCCTTCTCCCAGGATGACCTGATCAGACTCGGAATCCCGGTTACAAGACATTTCGACAATGGTAAAACAAGACTAGCAAAGCCACCCGAATGTGCCGACAAATCCCGATAGGAGCTGCACATATCTCGTTCTGACGGCACACTGGATGAGCAAGACGTCGGGTTGGCATAAACCCTGGTTGCCCAGGGGGCGCCGAACATCGCTCAAGTTGGACCAACACTTAGGGAAGCACTGGCCCGTGGGGGTTAAAATAAAGATGACCCTTGGAGCGTGACTCCCAAGGGAAAAGTAGGTGGTGGTGAGGCAAATGGTAAAACCAAGGTTGGGCCTAGCTGGAGGAGTTTTATTCAAAGCGAACTGTCAAGGGGTCCCCATAACACCCAACCGTGTAAGGAACGCAAAATCAAGGAACATAACACCGGTTGGACGCAAACTAGGGCGGCAAGAGTGGAACAAAACACCATGCATAAGGCCGAGCCTTCCACCCTTTACCAAGTATATAGATGCATTAAATTAAATAAGAGATATTGTGGTATCCCAACATATCCATGTTCCAAACATGGAACAAACTTCATCTTCACCTGCAACTAGCAACACTATAAGAGGGGCTAAGCAAAGCGGTAACATAGCCAAACAATGGTTTGCTAGGACAAGGTGGGTTAGAGGCATGACATGGCAATATGGGAGGCATGATATAGCAACTAGTAGGTATCGCGGCATAACAAAAGAGCGAGAAACTAGCAAGCAAAGATAGAAGTCATTTCGAGGGTATGGTCATCTTGCCTGAGATCCCACAAGGAAGAAGAACAAGTCCATGAAGAAGACAAACGGTCGTAGTCGAACGAATCCTCACAAACGCGACGTTATCGAAACCAACCCAAAGAAGCAACACCGGAAATAAGCACACAACATAGTAAACAGCCATCACATAAACATGGCAAGATGCACAACCAAGTATGATGCATGACCGGTTTAATGAAGCATGGCATGGCAAAATGCACAAACAATCCTACAAATTAAGTGGAGCTCAATATGCAACGAGATGCATATTGACGAAACACCACATGACTTATTTAGTTCTCTCTCGGTTATGTACTCAACAATATTAAATGTTGATTAACATGGCAAGGGGTGAAGCAAAAAGAAAACTACCTATCTAGGCAAGTTTAAATGAGGCTGGAACAACAAGCAACAAGTCCAAAAAAATCCTCATGTGCATATTTTAGGTTTGGTACTATTCTGCCCTAAACCATATTTTAGAGTTGTTAAACATGCAAGAAGAGTGCACCATGATAAACTATGCATTTTTCTACCCCATTTACATATAAAGATTATTAAATTTGGAGCTACGGTTATTAAGTTATGAATTAAATCATTTTAGCATGGCATTTAACAAAATTAAAGCAAACAACATTTTTAACATTACAAAAATGGATGAAAGTGGCATTGAAATTCTAGTCATTTTACATATATAACATGTTTTATTTGGATGCATGGACATTGAGTTATGAGCATTTTAATATGATGGCATTTGCTGTAAATATGCATGCACTGGAAAAAATGATAAATTCACAGAACGGAAAAAAATGTCTATGGGCCGAAACACAGCAGGCTGGCCCAACAGGAGGGAAAGAAAGAAAAAAAAGAGGAGGGGCGCAGGGTGCCCTCACCATGGGCTTCAGCCCGGTCAGTGGTGAGGTGGGCCGGGCAGGCCAAGAGCGGTGCGGGAGGTTGGCCTCGCGGGGCTGCAGCCTACGCAGGCACAGTTAACGGCGATGGCTGAGTCTGCTAAATCAACACGAGCAGGAGCAACGTCCCAGGCGTGGAAGCACGAGGCAGAGGATGGCGCTGGAGGACTCCGGTGAGGAGGGCGGCGACCTGGAGGCGGGGATGAGGCTGGGATCGCAGGACCTTGGCGCGGATCCATGGCATCGAGGCACGGGGACTCAGTTGATAGCCACATTCGCTGCTGCTGCTTGATGCAGCCTACAGCGAGGAGATGAAGCAGGGGCACACAGCAAGGGCAGGGACGAGCGGGCGCGGTGGATCCGGGCAGACCGAGGGTCGGGGCGGCGGTTCCCGGTGATGAAGAAATCCGGCGGCGAAGAGACGGAGCTTGGGACTCCCATGGCCATGGAGAACCTTGCGAAAGCGGTAGCAAGCGAGGTTGGGGAGGTCCGAGACGGCGTGAAAACAATGAGGATGACCGGACGGCGGCAGAGCATATCCGCGCAGGTGACGGAGAAGCTGCTTCGTTCATGGCGCTCGTGCACGGCGTGGAGGCTAGCGAGGGAGGGGAGCAGCGGCCTGGTGGCACTCCGGCGAGCTTGGCGACGCGGACGCCAGGGTTGGGCTCCTGTCTGTGAAAGAGAAAGAGGGAGAGGTGAGGTCAAGGAGAGTCCACGGGAGAGAGGAGGGAGAAAATAGAACGGGGAGGTGCGAGACGGCCTGGTGGCTGGACGAAGATCAGCAGCGGCTGGCCTTGAAGAAGCGGGGCGACGGCCATGGTGGATGGATCGGGAGGAAGTTGCGGCTGGCTGACTGCGGGTGGAATTTGGTAGCGATGAGGGGTTGGTCCGGTTGGAAATTCGAGGGGGAATTTGGATTGGGGGAAGAACCCGAGGTGGGAGGAGACAAGAGGACTGGTGACGGCGGCTAGGAGGATCCCTAGAAATAAGGGATTTGGTCTTGGGTTAGACAAATATATATAACGAGTTGGTTAGGTTAGGGGCTATCTGGTCCCTCCGATCAAAATCGGACGGTCGAGAAAATATATGTTAGGAAGTCCAATTAACAAAACGGAGAAGTTTTGTAGATGTTTGGGGATGTTCCGGATCCAACGGTGACGAATGTCCGGTTCGGGTTCGGGACAGTCTTGGACGCACGAGAGGGGTCTATGCTCTGTGCAAGGAGGGGTTTCGGGGCCTGGCGGTGGACTTTGAGGAAGAGCTTAGGCTAAGAGGAAAGAGGGGGAATGCAGCCCGGCGACTGTTTCTGGAGACCGAAAACGTCCGATGATTTGACCGACTATAATGTCGCTATAGTTATCCGTTGGGGCATCAAATGAGCTCCAAACACGATGAAACTTGGCAGGCGGTCTACCTACAACATAAAAACACCGCATGCCAACTTTCAATCCATTCCGAGAACATTTTTCGGCCACTTATAAAATAATATTTCAGACGTGTCGCGGGCGCGTGTAAGTGTGGACGGGCTCAGAACGGACAACGGAGAGAGTTGGGGGTACCCGGACGAATGCAAGTTTCATAAACATGAAGATGCAATGCACATGATGACATGATGAAAGCAACATGCAAGCAAAAGACATGGCAAATATAGCGAATAACTGGAAGACATCTTGCACAACGGTCTCGGGGCGTCACAACACTCCACTACTACGAGAGGATCTCGTCCCAAGATCTAGGATGGCACCGGGGAAAAACGGAAGAGGAAGGGGAAAAGGTAAAGCTAAGCTGCTTCTTTCACAAATGAGTGAAACCAAAGAACCTTGCGAGGTTGAACAAGTTGAGAGAAAGAAAACAATGAAGATGAACAAAGTTGAAAACACTCCGTTAGGAAAGAGAAACAAGGAACATTACTAGAACCTTGTAGGTTGAGAGACATAATAAAAGTGTCACCAAGGATAAGAAGTACATGCAGGCACTCCGGATGAAATGAGATGTACAAGGAACGATAAAGATCAATTACGACAACACTCCGGTTGGACATGGAAGGTAAAGAATATAAACTTTGCCAAATGAAAGCACTTGGATGAGACTCTGGTTAGAAGAGGAATGATAGACATGACACTCCGGTTAAAACAAAATAGAGAAGGGAAAAGAATGATATAATTTGGGCAGCATTCCGACTGTAAATGGAAGGAATTGAACATGAACTTGACAAGATGAGAGTATGCTTGATGAAATCAAGAACACACTGTCTTCGGAACTATTGAAAGAATGGCACAAGGGGTAAGAATGATTTTTAGACAACACTCCGGTTGAGAAGGGATGGACAACTTGATAAGATGAGAGAACTTGAATGAAGGACACGACACTTCGGTTAAATGGATAAGCATAAAAAGAACATGATCTTTGACCAAACGAGATGATAGGTGAAAATAGCAACAACATCACAAAGCCTCCGGAAGAAATAAAAGAATAGAATTAAAAGAACGGAGAAAAAAACAACATCTTCTACCTCAAATGAGCTTGAAAGAGCATCTTTAGGAGAAGGTTCGAACGGAGTTGTTGGAAAATCAACAATGAAATGATATACTCCTCGTGGACTTCTGAAAACATCTCAAAACTGAGGTGAAATTTTGCCACTAACGAAAAACAATAGATTGGATTGATATGAACAAGGAGACGAGAAACTTATTTTACTGGGAGGATAAATGAAGAACTTGGGTCATTTATAAGCACCATAATTAGCAATAATCCTTAGGAAAGCTTTAGGTGAAATATAACCCAAGATAACTCCAACGAAGAGATTGATGGATTTACAATATCTCATTCTTGACAAAATGTGAATCATGAAACACGAACTCAAATTGTCAAAAATGACATAACACCACCTTAAAAGATAAGAGGCAAAGAATTGCGCTTCGGAATACAAGATGAAGAAAACTTGAGCTACTCTGAAAAGAATCTTGATGAACGCTTCGAGAAGGAATTAAACCCTTGATGAGCCATCATGTAGAACCTCCATGAAGAACTCCGGTAACAAAAGGATGATCAAATGAAAGGAAGGAGAAATTGAAAAACACAAGGTGAAGCCTTGCGATGATTTAGAAGGAGCTTCGTGACGAGATAATGCGGAAAAGCTTGGAACTCCGAAAAAGAAAGATGAACAAATGAAATCAAAAATTTGGATGAACCTCCGGAATAAGAAATTAATCACTTGGATGAAACAAGAATAATAATTACATTATGCTTCTTTGACATACTACTTATTCTCGTAGAAAGGATTAAGATAGATATATCGCAGAGTTGAGAAGGTCTTCCATGAACCACCGGTAGGATTAAAGCAACGAATAAATTGACATGATAGCCAAAGAATAAAACTCTTGAATGAACCACCGTAAGAATTAAACATGAAAGTAGCAAAAGCACAATTCACTGGGAAGAATTGGAAAACGAATGAAGATACTTGAGAGAATTTAGATGCAAGTGAACGAAGAGATCCCGAGCTGATTAGAGAATACTTGAATGATGCACCGGTAAGATTTGGAGAACGATAGCTACACACTGAGAATGAATAATTCTGAGATGATGGGCTCCGGAGAAACAAGCTAAAGGACTACTGAAATGCTCCGGATGGGTGAAAAGAATTTTTACAATCGAGACAAATTATGAGAGGATGGCATCACGCTTGAACTGAGAATCCTCGAGAGAAGGCACAAGATTTAGAGGAAACACTTCTTCAGTCATAAAATCCAAGAATGACGTCGAGAAACACCACAAAGAATTGTTGAGGCACTCCGGAATGAAAATTAGAAAGGTTGAACCAATGATGAAAAGAATGTGAAAGATCTTGGAGAAGGCATTTGACTGATGAAACTCATTCTTACGTCAAACTTGGAAAAGAATTTGAGAAGCCTCAGGAAAATTAGAAGAGTCAGGTAAGATCCTGGAAAAGACCTTTGGGTTAGGGCCCACTCAAGAGAAAAACACCATTGAACGATTACTTGAAAAGGAGATAGCACCGGTTGAATTAAACGGCTTGAATGAGATAACAACCTCGAAATAAGTTGAACGGATCTTGAATGACAAGATGAGCCTTCTGAGATATCCTTAGCACTCCCGAACAAATGAATAGAGAGAAGTGAATGATTATGAGGTGCACCGGCATGCAAATGTATTTGAAACGAGGATAAGGGATATAATCAACAACAGAAGCTTGATTTGAATCCACCGGAGAAGATAAAAGAAATGAAGAATGATGAACTTGAAGCTCCGTTAGTATCTTCCTGAGAATCACCGGATAAGAATATTGACAAAAAAGAATGAAGAAACTTCACATCCATAACATGATAGTTGATTAAGAATTCTGAATCCTTGAAGAAAAAGGGTGGGAGGGAGGGAAAACAAAAGCAACTTGGGATGGATGAAACAAACATCGTTGAGAAAACTTAGAGTTGATCTTGCGGATGTTGAAATGATCGGATCCACTTGAAGAGAAACACACCGGTTGAAAAGGATTGACATGAAAATCTCAATTATCATGAAGGATTGGTATTCACATAGGAGTATGAGAACACCATTTGGGAAGGTATGGAATCAACACTTGACATTGAAGCAACTCGAATACCACAACTCAAAACAAAACAAAGGATTGGCTTGCAAAATAAGCCGAAACAAACATATGATAGAGATTTCGTCTGAAGTTTTCATGGTGCGGCCCACACGGGCTCGATCGTACAGCACCATCATGTACAAGGCAGTGCACATGACATACGAAGCGTCCCCGAGTCAGCATAGCCAAGGACTCTTTAAGACACAACGAGACCACTGTAAAACCAACCGTGGATAGGCGGACCAATAGACGTCGAACCCCAATCTCATATCATGCATCTATCAGAAAGATATCCTAGGAGATACTTGAATTCAAACTTATAAACTCCCGAAACTTTCTAGTTATGCAATTAGGTGTTGGGGATACATGGGAAGCATAATATCTCACCCAAAACTAGCAAATCCTACATCCAGCTGTATCCATCCTTCAACACATAACTTAGAAACCTTCGGAAATCATTTACCTCAACCTTCGAAAAGCACCCGTTATACGAATTATGGCAACACTCCCGAACTCCCACCCCAGTACTGGGTGGCGTCGAGGTTATCTCACCAACAACTGCATAAAAGAGATTTTCGATGTCGGCGAAACTCAGGTATTCCAGAACTGCAATGATAAAATTGTGACGACAACACCACGGAGCTCAACTCCCCGGGACACTGCCACAACCCCTAAATGTCAGGAGGCACCAAGAACAATGTTCTCGTCACAAAACCATCGGAACGATTCCAAGATACCTGCATGATCCTAAAAAATTCGTGAAATTTGAGGAGAGAAGACTCAAAACTTCTACATCGGGAGGCCTCACTAGAGCCACGAAGGGACTAAGGAGTAACAGAATCCTACTCTCCGATATATATAATCCTATAAGACTCAAACCATTTTGTTCTAGACTAAACAACATCAGCGATTCGATCAAGCATGGGGCTCCTAAGTCGGGGAAGGCTCTGATTACCAATTTGTCACACCCACGATGCGGCTATATCTCCCAAGCGTCGGGGCATGACTTAGAGGCATAACTGCATTGTAAGCATGTCGCAAGAGGGGTAATCTTTACACATCCCATGTACTGAATAAGAAAGGGATAAAGAGTTGGCTTACAATCACCACTTCACACAATACATGAATATAGCATTACATCATCCAGAATAGAATCAAGGTCCGACTACAAAACCAAATAAAGAAAGACAACCCCTAATGCTAGATCCCCGATCGCCCCAACTGGGCTCCACTACTGATCAACTTGAAATGACACAACACAACAAACACGATCTTCATCGAGCTGCCACTTGAGCTTGGTTGCGTCATCTCCAATGGTATCATCGACACCTGCAACTGTTTGGAAGTATCTGTGAGCCACGAGGACTCAGCAATCTCACACCCGCGAGATCAAGACTATTTAAGCTCATGAGTAGGGTAAGGTAATGAGGTGGAGCCGCAGCAAGCACTAAGCATATATGGTGGCTAACATACGCAAATAGGAGCGAGACAAGAAGCAATGCAACGGTCATGAAACTAGAAGTGATCAAGAAGTGATCCTGAAACTACTTACGTCCAAACATAACACCAAAGTCGTGTTCACTTTCCGAACTCCGCCGAAAAGAGACCATCATGGCTACACATGCTATTGATTCATTTTAATTAAGTTAAGTGTCAAGTTCTCTACAACCGGACATTGACAAATTCCCATCTGCCCATGACCGCGGGCACGGCTTTCGAAAGTTCAAAACCCTGCAGGGGTGTCCCAACTTAGCCCATCACAAGCTCTCACGGTCAATGAAGGATATTCCTTCTCCCAGGACGACCCGATTAGACTCGGAATCCCGGTTACAAGACATTTCGACAGTGGTAAAACAAGACCAGCAAAGCCACCCGAATGTACCGACAAATCCCGATAGGAGCTGCACATATCTCGTTCCGAGGGCACACCAGATGAGCAAGACATCGGGTTGGCACAAACCCTGGTTGCCCAGGGGGCGCCAGACATCGCTCAGGTTGGACCAACACTTAGAGAAGCACTGGCCCGCGGGGTTAAAATAAAGATGACCCTCGGGAGCGCGACTCCCAAGGGAAAAGTAGGTGGTGGTGAGGCAAATGGTAAATCCAAGGTTGGGCCTTGCTGGAGGAGTTTTATTCAAAGCGAACTGTCAAGGGGTCCCCATAACACCGAACCGTGTAAGGAACGCAAAATCAAGGAACATAACACTGGTATGACGGAAACTAGGGCGGCAAGAGTGCAACAAAACACCAGGCATAAGGACGAGCCTTCCTCCCTTTACCAAGTATATAGATGCATTAAATTAAATAGGAGATATTGTGATATCCCAACATATCCATGTTCCAAACATGGAACAAACATCATCCTCACCTGCAACTAGCAACGCTATAAGAGGGGCTGAGCAAAGCGGTAACATAGCCAAACAACGGTTTGCTAGGACAAGGTGGGTTAGAGGCTTGACATGGCAATATGGGAGGCATGATATAGCAAATGGTAGGTATCGCGACATAGCAAAAGAGCAAGAAACTAGCAAGCAAAGATAGAAGTGATTTCGAGGGTATGGTCATCTTGCCTGAGATCCCCCAAGGAAGAAGAACGAGTCCATGAAGAAGACAAACGGTCGTAGTCGAACAAGTCCTCACAAACGCGACGTTATCGGAACCAACCCGAAGAAGCAACACCGAAAAGAAGCACACAACATAGTAAACAACCATCACATAAACATGGCATGATGCACAACCAAGTATGTTGCACGACCGGTTTAATGAAGCATGGCATGGCAAAATGCACAAACAATCCTACAAATTAAGTGGAGCTCAATATGCAACGAGATGCATATTGACGAAACACCACATGACTTATTTAGTTCTCTCTCGATTATGTACTCAACAATATTAAATGTTGATTAACATGGCAAGGGGTTAAGCAAAAGAAAACTACCTATCTAGGCAAGTTTAAATTAGGCCGGAACAACAAGCAACAAGTCCGGAAAAAATCCTCATGTGCATATTTTAGGTTTGGTATTGTTCTTCCCTAGACCATATTTTAGAGTTGTTAAACATGCAAGAAGAGTGCACCATGATAAACTATGCATTTTTCTACCCCGTTTACATATAAAGATTATTAAATCTGGAGTTACGGTTATTAAGTTATGAATTAAATCATTTTAGCATGGCATTAAAGCAAATTAAAGCAAACAACATTTTTAACATTACAAACATGGATGAAAGTGGCATATTATGAAACTAGATGAAATTCTAGTCATTTTACATATATAAGATGTTTTATTTGGATGAATGGACATTTAGTTATGAGCATTTTAATATGATGGCCTTTGCTGTAAATATGCATGCACGTGAAAAAATGATAAATTCACAGAACGGAAAAAAACGTCTATGGGCCGAAACACAACAGGCTGGCCCAACAGGAGGGAAAGAAAGAAAAAAAGAGGAGGGGCGCGGGGTGCCCTCACCATGGGCTTCAGCCCGGTCGGTGGTGAGGTGGGCCGGGCAGGCCAAGAGCGGTGCGGGAGGTTGGACTCGTGGGGCTGCAGCCTACGCAGGCACGGTCAACGGCGATGGCTGAGTCTGCTAAATCGACACGAGCAGGAGCAACGTCCCAGGCGCAGAAGCGCGAGGCAGAGGACGGCGCTGGAGGACTCCGGTGAGGAGGGAGACGACCTGGAGGCGGGGATGAGGCTGGGATCGCAGGACCCTGCCGCGGATCCATGGCGTCGAGGCGCGGGGACTCAGTCGATAGCCGCGTTCGCCGTTGCTGCTTGATGCAGCCGACGGCGAGGAGATGAAGGAGGAGCACGTAGCAAGGGCCGGGACCAGTGGGCGCGGCGGATCCGGGCAGACCGAGGATCAGGGCGGCGGTTCCCGGTGACGAAGAAATACGGCGGCGGAGAGACGGAGCTTGGGACTCCCATGGCCATGGCGGACCTTGCGTAAGCATCAACAAGCGAGGTTGGGGAGGTCCGAGACGACGCGTAAACGACGAGGATGACCGGACGGCGGCGGAGCATATCTGCGCAGGTGACGAAAAAGCTGCTTCGTTCATGGTGCTCGTGCACGGCGTGGAGGCTAGTGAGGGAGGGGAGCAGCGGCCTGGTGGCACTCCGGCGAGCCTGGCAACGCGGACGCCGTGGTTGGGCTCCTGTCTGTGAAAGAGAAAGAGAGAGAGGTGATGTCAAGGAGTGTCCATGGGAGAGAGGAGCGAGAAAGGAGCACGGGGAGGTGCGAGATGGCCTGGTGGCTGGACGAAGATCAGCAGCGGATGGTCTTGAAGAAGCAGGGTGACGGCTATGGTGGATGGATCGGGAGGAGGTTGTGGCTGGCTGCATGCAGGTGGAATTTGGTGGCGATGAGGGGTTGGTCCGGTTGGAAATTCGAGGGGGAATTTGGATTGGGGGAAGAACCCAAGGTGGGAGGAGACAAGAGGACCGGCGGCGGCGGCTAGGAGGATCCCTAGAAATAAGGGATTTGGTCTCGGGTTTGAAAAATATATATAACGAGTTGGTTAGGTTAGGGCTATCTCGTCCCTCTGATCAAAATTGGACGGCCAAGAAAATATATGTTAGGAAGTCCAATTAACAAAACGGAGAAGTTTTGTAGATGTTTGGGGATGTTCCAGTTCCAATGGTGACCAAAGTCCGATTTGGGTTCGGGACAGTCTCGGACGCGCGAGAGGGGTCTATGCTCTGTGCAAGGAGGGGTTTCGGGGCCTGGCGGTGGACTATGAGGAAGGGCTTGGGCTGAGAGGAAAGAGGGGGAATGCAGCCCGGCGACTGTTTCCGGAGACCGAAAACGTCCGACGATTTGACCGACTATATTGTCGCTATAGTTATCCGTTGCGGCATCAAACGAACTCCGAACGCGATGAAACTTGGTAGGCGGTCTACCTACAACGTAAAAACACCGCATGCCAACTTTCAATCCATTCCGTGAACATTTTTTGGCCACTAATAAAATAATATTTCGGACATGTCGCGGGCGCGTGTAAGTGTGGACGGGCTCAGAATGGACAATGGAGAGAACTGGGGGAACCCGGACGAATGCAAGTTTCAAAAACATGAAGATGCAATGCACATGATGACATGATGAAAGCAACAAGCAAGCAAAAGACATGGCAAAGACAGCGAATAACTGGAAGACATCTGGCGCAACAGTTTCGGGGCGTCACATTATTGCTCTTTGCGAGCTGTTTGTAGGCCGTGAGGCTCATTTCGAGCTATGCCAGAAATTCTTCTACCTCGTCCCCGGCTCCTAAAAGGTATCTATATTCGAGTTGGGTGGCGCCGAAGTATGGCGCATAGCTGGAAAAGGATATCTGTCCGGTACTCCGAAGAAGGCATCCGAAGGGTGGCCCTCGGAATGGTTTTATATTGAAGATGTCGTTCTTCTGGATCCAATCTAGCGTGGTCTTCTCGAATTCTCCAGTGCTCCTCTAAAGAAGCACCGGCTGGCGTCCCCAAAGCCTCGAGGAAGAAGACAGTGTGGAGGTTACGAGGTTAGCAAGCAAGATCAGAGTACTTGCCAACTCCGAGCTGTCTATAATCGAGGTAATGGCGATTTCAATAACGCGATGCGTGCAGCCGCTCCAATCTAGAGGTTTTCCTATGTGGAATTACAAGGGGGAGTACGATGCATCCCGTTGTCTACGCAAGGGTCCAGACAATTTTGCCGCCATGGCGACATCTTAGCTGACCTTTACAAGGGGGAGAAGGAAGACTTTACTCGCTTGAAATTTCGGGAAAGTTTTTCCATGTATAACCCCATCGAATGGGTGAGTTTTTTGATTATTGGCCTCACTAAACCTTTTTCCAGAGTTATGCTAGTTGAATTTAATCCAGCTACTTTTAATAGGAGTGGAGAAAGGTCGTCGAGGGGATCTACTGCCCCGCTCCATAGCCAGAGGACCATGTTCGAGACCTGGATCCCAGATATGAAGAAGATCCAAATATATTTATAGAACTTAAGGAGGGAGACTTTTATCAGGTGAGCTACAACGACACAAAAGTGGCCATTATAGCCGATTACCCTGGTCTTCTCCCATCCTCCCATGTAAGTATCCAGGAGACGTCTCCTCCAAAAGAATTTTCCCATTGCGCCTCACCCACCGCACTGTCCCATGCTCCAAAGGGGCGGTGCTCGTCTCGCTGAGCTATGTGAAAGGTGTCCTCTAAGAAGGCGACGCCCGCGCAGGGCGAGTCTTTGAAAAGAAGGGCAAACGGTGATACTACCGAGCCCCTATCTTCACCAGGTATAGTTTTTAACATGCACTCAGTGGATAGACCGAATTGTGACGTTTTCCACTTGGCCATTTTTTAGGAAGAGCATACTACAAACTATATCTGGGGACCACGCCGACCATGCATCGACCAATCTAGCCCCGGAGCCTGCCACAAGGACTAGGGTTCATATGGGCAAAATGTCGGATTCTCATCTCCAAGAGGATTTACACAATGTATCTGTCACCAATTCCGAAGTGGAGAGCGCGATGAATCATCGGCGGTGGAAAGAGGCCATGCGCGACCCAAGTTTCACCGAAGAGGCGTTCAATGCCCTCAGCTTTGCGAATGCCTACATCCGAGCTGCCCGGGATGGACTTACTAGAGCCACTCACCAGCTTTCAAAGGATATGCGGGTAAGAACTTTGTGTAGATTCAATAATCATGTGCCAGTAGCCCCCGAGACTTCAAGTAGGTGGCCCAACTGATTTAAGGGTCATTATATTAACAGGTAATCACGGAGAAAAAATAACATGCTATCCAAGGAGCTTGAAGAATGTTAGACCAAGCTAACTGTTGTCACCGCCGAACTGGAAAATCTGAAGAAAACCAAGAAGGCACCGGATGGTAAGCACAACAGTGTCCAGAAAATACGATTCTGCGCCAACAATGATTTTTGAATATTCATTGTTTTGTTTATAGCAGCAGGATCGATAGATCAGTTGGAGGAGAGGCTAAAGATTGCTCAGGCAGACAAACAACATGCCGAAGGGCAAGAAGCCGCTGGTCAACGTGTATTAACACGGACCATTAATGAGAAGAACAAACTACAAGATGCCAATATCAAGCAAGCCGAATAGGTAAGGGACATAAGAGCCCAACTGTCGGATGCCTTGAAGGAGAACAGAAAGCTGAAAGGCGGCATATTTAGTTTGTCCTTGAACCTAAATTTTACGAGATTTGTTCCTGTAGGTTTGTTAACTGGGAGACCCGCGGGAGAAGTGTTCACATTTCAAGGCGACTTGCTGCAACAGCTATCCAAAGTGCATGAGCGAGCTTGGAAAGCGGTGAGGAACATAGCTAAGGCTTTATGGCCATCCGATTATCCTCCAGGGATGATGCAGGAGCTCGCGAATTTATTCAAGGGAGCTTGTCTTTGTTTTGAGCTATGGACGACATCATCATGTCGAGAAGGTGCACGAGAAGCCTGGGCCATGGTGAAAATGCGGTATACCGGACTTGATCCGAATTATATGGCCCGGGTCGGACCCCGGGGACCAGACGGACAAGAAATTTCGGTTAGCTTGGTGTACGACCAAGTAAAGATAGCCGCCAAATTTTCACAACAAGACTGTAAACTAGACAGCCTGATAGATGGCATAGATAAAGAGTAGGCATGTGATTTAATGTAATAATACGCTTTATCATCAAACTTATCTCCGGCCGAATTGTAAAAGATTGTCATGGCAGACCTACCGCATCGACCTCCGAAACCCAAGGGTTGGAGTGTTTCTGAATACTATACCTGTGGGAAACACCAAGTATGTTCGGAAACTATGCAATCCAGCCATAGTGCTTGAACAGACAAACTGTATTTGGGGAGTTATGTTATATTACTTTTTAACGTAAGAAGCATCTTCCAGAGAGAATAGTTCCGTTAAGGGTTCCATTCCCTGGGTCAGCAAGCATTATGTATGCACGCCTGAGCCGTGATGCGAAAGAATCACAAGAGTGTTTGTATTTTGATAGTTTATGTTGCAACGAAGGCTTCACCCGTCTAAGGTACATTTCCGGATGACCTAGTTGTAACAATCGTAGAGGTGCTCCCTTTATGCCCTAGCCGAACAAGCGGGAACGTAGGGCATAAGCACAGGAGCCAGGCAACCCAGCTTGGCAAAAACATAAGTCATAGAGGTGAATATAATGGTGATGACAGGACATATGTGAGAAAACAACACGTATATATTCACCTCTCAAGTGTGTACATTTAAGGATGGGGTGTGTACATTTAAGGATGCATACCCCTCAAGTGTGCGGTTTACACTAACACACGCTAGAAATCGTATAAAAAATAAAATGAAAAATTGAAAAGGAGGAAAAAAGGGAACGAACAAAGGTATGCGTGCGGACATAGGTATAGAATCTTCGGAGCCTAGCCACATTCCATGGGTTCGGCTCTAAGCGATTATCCAATGCATTGCGAAGGCGATAGGCTCCTCCAATGAGAACTTCCTCTATAATGAAGGGACCCTCTCGTTTGGGCTTGAGCTTTTCCTTTTTCTTCTCTGGTAGGTGTAGAATGAGTTCACCAACATTATATGTCTTTGCCCGCACTTTTCTGCTTTGGTATCTTTGAGCTTGTTGTTGGTAGAATGCGGAACGGGCTTTTGCGACATCGCGCTCCTCCTCTAGGCCATCTAAGTCATCCTGACGATCGATCTTGGCCTCTCTCTCCTCATACATGCGCACACGAGGTGAATCATGAATAATATCGCAGGGCAAGACATCCTCTACGCCATACACCATGAAGAACGGTGTGTATTCGGTCATGCGGTTGGGCGTGGTCCGTAGCCCCCAGAGTACGGAGTCGAGCTCCTCGATCCAGGGCTTATCCGACTCCTTTAGGGATCACACTAGTCTGGGTTTCATGCCGCTCATTATCAGGCCATTGGCCCGTTCGACTTGACCGTTTGTTTGGGGGGGGGGGGTACATGGAGGCGTAATCGAATTTAATACCTAGATTAGCACACCAAATTTTCACCTCATCGTCTATGAAATTAGAGTCGTTATCCATGATAATGCTATGTGGGACACCATAACGGTGTACAACGCCGGAGATAAAATCTATCACCGGTCCGGCTTTAGCCGTTTTTAGTAGTTTGGCCTCTATCCACTTAGTGAATTTATCCACCATAACTAGTAAATATTTATTCTTATGGCTTCCTCCTTTAAGGGGTTAGACCATGTGTATCCCTCAGACTGCGAAACGCCTGGCAATAGGGATTGTTCTTAGGGCTGTGGGCGGCATATGGCTTTGATTGGTAAAGAGCTGGCACCCGACAAAATGTTGCACAAGGGCATGTGCATCTGCTCGGGCCGTGGGCCAAAAGAAACCTATACGGAAGGCCTTGCTTATGAGGGCCCGAGCTGCGGCATGATGGCCGCCGAGGCCAGCATGTATTTTGGCCAAGAGCTACCGCCCCTCCTCTTCGGAGATACATCTATGAAGAACTCCAGTAGTGCTTTTCTTGTAGAGTTGTCCTTCATGAATTTTGTAGGCTTTGGATCATCGAACTATGCGACAGGCCTCATTTTGGTCATCAGGGAGCTCCTGCTTATTAAGGTAGGCTAGGAAGGGTTCAGTCCATGGATCTATTACCGCCATGATTACATGTGCGGAAGGTGTTGGCTCGATGCCCGAGCCCCTGGTGCTATCCGAGTCATCTTTGGCATCCAGGGTTGTGGTCGGCGCCGGACTGGTATTTCCGCTCTCGTCCTGCCATACCACGGATGGCTTGAAAAACCTTTCCACAAAGGTGTTAGGTGGGACGGGGTCACATTTAACTCCCATTCGAGCAAGGATGTCCGCTGCCTGATTGGTGTCTCGGGCCACATGGTGGAATTCAAGACCTTCAAATCGAGCAGATATTTTTAGTACGGCGTTGCGGTAGGCCGCCATCTTCGGACTTTCTGCATCGAATTCTCCATTAATTTGAGATAACGCGAGGTTTGAATCCCCTTGCACCTCAAGGCGTTGTATGCCCATAGAAACGGCCATCTGAAGCCCATGCAGTACTGCTCATATTCTGCCGCATTATTGGAGTCTGTATACATGATTTGTAATACATAACGGACTGCTTCCCCTGTAGGGGATGCTAGGATGACACCGGCCCCCAATCCGGCTTACATTTTAAAGTCGTCAAAGTACATCACCTAGTTAGAGTACGTGTTGTACTCTTTAGGGAGTTCGGCTTCTGTCCATTCACCGACGAAGTCAGCAGACACTTGAGATTTAATAGCTCGGTGTGGCTTGTATGTTATTTAAAATGGCAAGAGTTCGATAGCCCATTTGGCAATGCGAACGGTAGCGTCTCGGTTGTTCATGATGTCCTTGAGTGGAACTTCAGAAGCCACCATGATCGAGCACTCTTGAAAGTAGTGTCGCAGCTTCCAAGATGCCATGAAAACCGCATAGGCTATCTTTTGATAGTGCGGGTATCGGGATTTGCATGGTGTAAGGACCGCCGACACATAATACACTAGTTTTTGAAGTGGGAATTTGTGTCCCTCTTCCTCTCGTTCAGCGACGAGCACAACGCTCACCACCTGGTGAGTTGTGGATATGTAGAGCAACATAGAACCGCCGACGTTTGGTGCGGCAAGGATTGGCTTGTTTGTTAACAAGGTTGTTATTTCTTCCAATCTGGCTGTTGCCACATCCGTCCACTAAAAGTGGTCAGTGCATTAGAGCAGGCGATAAAGTGGTAGTGCCTTTTCTCCTAGTCTAGATATGAAACGACTCAATGCTGCCACACACCCTGCTAGCTTTTGGACTTGTTTTTAGTCTATTGGCATTGCCAATTGCGACATGGCCTAGATTTTTGCTGGGTTTCCTTCAATTCCTCTATTGGGCACGATGAACCCGAGCAGGTTTTCGGCTGGGACGCCGAAGACACATTTTTCCAGATTGAGTCGGATATCATATGTCCGAAGATTGTCGAATGTGAGTCACAGATCGTCCACCAATGATTCGACATGCTTAGTCTTGATGACGACGTCGTCCACACATGCCTCCACCGTCTTGCCAATTTGTTTTTCTAGACATGTTTGAATCATGCATTGATAAGTGGCGCCGGCGTTTTTGAGTCTGAAAGGCATAGTGTTGAAGTAGAAAGGCCCATACAACATAATGAATGCCGTTGCGGCTTGATTGGATTCCTTCATCTTAATCTGATGTTACCCAGAGTATTCGTCGAGGAAACACTGTGAATCATGTCCTGCAGTTGCATCGTTGATTTAGTCAATGCAGGATAATGGGAAGGGTTCCTTAGGGCAGGCCTTGTTGAGGTCTTTGAAATCGACACAAAGGCGCCAAGATTTGTCCTTCTTTGGCACCATGACCAGGTTTGCTAACCGATCCGGGTGTGTGATCTCTCTAATGAACTCGACTTCAAGTAGTTCGGCTAGCTCCTCTCCCATAGCTTGTCACTTGGGTTCGGAAAATCGCCGCAGCATTTGCTTGACTGGCTTGAACCCATTTATTATGTTGAGGCTAGTTCAACCAGTCCGTGTGGGATTCCTGGCATATCAAAAGGATGGCAGAAAAAGATGTCCCAATTCTCGCACAGGAAAGCTCTTAGAACGGTGTCCACCATTGGATCTAGCTGTGCTCCAATGGCTACTATTTTATTAGGATCCGTCGGGTGGACCTGGAATTTGACTATTTCGTTTGTTGGCTTGAAAGAAGTGGACATATGCCTTTTATTGAGGATTATGTTGTCTCTATCCACTTGGGAATGCAGAGCGATGAGTTCCTCGGCCAAAAGGGCCTCGGATAATGCCTCGAGGGCCAAGGATGCGGTTTTGTTTTCGGCGCGGTGTGCTATGTCTGGATCACAGCTGATGGTGATAACTCCATTGGGCCCGGGCATTTTGAGCTTCATGTACCCATAATGGGGTATGGCTTGAAAGCGTGTGAATGCATCTTGCCCCAATAGGGCGTGATATCTGCTGCTAAAAGGTGCCATGCGGAAGACTAACTCTTCGGACCTGTATTTCTCCGACGTACCGAATACCACATCGAGTTTGATTTTCCCCGAGCATCGCGCTTCTCGACTCGAGATAATGCCTCGAAAGGTTGTACTGCTTTGCTCGATGTGGCTCTTGTCTATTTGCATTTTCTCAAGCATGTCCTTGCAGATGAGGTTCTATCCGCTGCCGCCCTCCATGGGCACTTTAGCGAGCCAAAAGCCATCGATGATTTGATTTAACACCAAAGCGGTTGGTGTGGACTGATCAAGCCCTTTGTTCATCGTTGGCGGTGAAAGTTATCGCCATATCATTCCAATGGTTTACTGCGGCTACTTAGTTGACCTCGGCCAGGTCGCATAGTGCCCTTTTATGCCGATTATTTGAAGAAAAGGTCTCGAATACCGCAAGGATATTGAGATCATCGTCCTCCGAAGGGTGTTTCTCTGAGGTCGTATTGGTGAGGATAGCCTCACCACTCTTGGCCACCTGCCGGAATACCCAACATGCCCGAAGGCTGTGTGTTGGTTCGGAATTCGGCGTCGTATGTATCCGACAGGGCTTGTTGAGCCATTCATCAAGGACAATTTTATTTAAGGGCTTAATTTTTTTGTCTATAGGGTGATGATCAGGTGCTCTGTGAGGGTGCATCCGTTTTGGCCGTCCGATGGGTGGCTTAAAGGCCGATGGTTCCCACCGAGCTGTATGGGCTTTCCAGGCGCTTTCCATGGTGCAATATTTCTGAACTATGTGTGCCAAATGTGTGAAGTGCAGTATGCGGTATCGGTTGAGGGCATTGAGAATCCCCTCGTCCGTACAGTTGTGGTCGGTGGCCGGGCTTAAATTTGAACCCTAACCCACTGTGGGATCTGAAGTTTTAGGAATTTCTGAGGTCACTAGCCCAAGATCCAGAGTATCCTAGGAGTTTTTAGGCTCAACGCCTGGTTCTATGTTCGGAGGACAGGGAGTCTCTTCCCAAAGATGGATATTCGGCTCGCAGGGCTCGGAAATCCGAACATAGCTTGTTCTCAGTATAGGGGGAGAGTTATCCTTGGCTTGTTCCTCCACAACCGCAACCAGATGGGTGATCGGTGGGGACCTGATTTCCCTTTTGTCGGGTTTAAGCCCGATCAGATTGTAGTCTGTTGCGACCCACAGGGCGGCAATGCGATCTAGTAATTTGTTCAAAGAAGAAACATCTGCCGGATTCATCTTATCGGAGTGTTAAAAGCGAATGAAGGTATGATTTTTGGTGGTTTGGGGGACCAGCTTTGGCTTAATAGACGAGCGGGCGCCCATGGTAAAACAGCTGAGCTGGAGGATCTGTCCCAGCGCTAGGGCTCTTCCATAGGTGATTTTGTCGTTGACGACAAGGCGAGCCATCGACCCTTCCATTGACGACACAGAGGAACTCTCAATGAAATCACCAATGTTGGTGTCAAAACCGGCAGATCTCGGGTAGGGGGTCCCGAAATGTGCGTCTGAGGATCAAAGGTAACAGGAGGCGGGGGACATGATGTTTACCCAGGTTCGGGCCCTCTTAATGGAGGTAATACCCTACTTCCTGCTTGATTGACTTTGATGAGTATAGGGGTTACAAGAGTTGATCTACCTCGAGGTCGTAATGACTAAACCCTAGATGTCTAGCCTGTATGATTTGTGATTACCTCTATGGACTACCCCCCCCCCCCGGTTTATATAAAGACGGGAAGGGGATAGGGTTGTACAAAGTTGGTTTACAAAGAAAGGAAACTACAAATCTGGCCGCCAAGCTTGCTATCCACGCAACAGAGAGTCGCATCGGGACACGGGGAAAAGCCTTCTATATTGTATCTTCACAGCCCATCAGTCCGGCCCACGTCACATAGCCCGGACGCCTGAGGACCCCCATATCCAAGACTCCCTCAGTACCCTCAGTTTGTCTAGTAGGACTCTCCCACCGTCTTCGAGAAGCAACTCTACCACCCCTCCAGCACTCTACCCCCACTACTGCAGGATGCGGCTAACGTGACACTATGATCAGACCCCCTTTGACGAAACTGTGTGTAATGCATTGATCGCTAACGGTGATGTAAAAAAACCATCAAAAAAGATGCAAAACGTTTGCGATGAATTATACATCAAACATGGTTCAGACTTTAGTTTCGTGTGCGATGAGGGGCGTACGGTTGATCTGTACGAACTGTTTGCGATGAGACAGAACAACAGAAACGGGCAGCCAGATCAAGGTGTGTGCAATATACAACATATAGTTCACTGCGATGAACCATTTGCGATGATTGAGGTGAACACAAATGATTCGGCGTAACAAGAAGTGTGTGATACCCGGCAAATAGGTTGGTAATCAGAATTGTGTGTGATCATTATAGACAGCCCATAAGGTCTTTTATTTTGAATTGTGTGCTTGTCAGGGCACACAGTTCAACAAACCAACCTATGGGCAATAATGTAGAAGATCTCTGTCGAATACATATTACTAACCGTCTGCGATGAGATTGACAGGATAAACAGCGATATATACATTGTGCTTAAATTACTCCTTCTTCTTCTTCTTCTTCTTGTTGTTGTTGGATGGCCCCGTGACATCGTCTTGGCGAGGACGCTTCTTGCCGTTGACTGTTGGCTTTGCATCGTTGCCGCCATCATCATCTTCATTTCTGTCACCGTCGTCCTCCTTCTCGCTCGACCATTCCTCCTCCTCATCATCGTCGTCCTCTTCTTCGTCCTCCGATGGCTCCTCGTCCATCTGGTCATCGTCTCACGACTCCGGAGGCCGTGTCCCTTCCATGAACCGGATATAATCGAGGTCCGGGATCGACGCCGGACTCATGGAAAACGAATGAGATGATTCCGATGTTGACCTATCATCGGGCACCAGACTGCTAGCCGAACTGTCGTCCTCACTGTCGCTCGACATGGCTGTAGAGTGTGTGCTATTGTGTAGCACGGCCTACCGGGGACGATGAAGATGGTGGACACTTAAGCGGGGTATGCAAAGAAGAGAAACTGCCAATT
>NC_041390.1:379063906-379082007 GCF_002162155.2 Triticum dicoccoides | reverse complement strand
GATTGAAGCGGGGGTTGACATATTATCTAACCGCTAATATAATCAACCACAATTATTTGTATCGAGTCGCTCCAAATTCACGGGGTTGCTTAGGACTCCTATTGGCTATTTGGTTGGTTTCCTTTTTCAGGACAAAAACAAGGAACGAGTTTTCGGATTATGCACTGATACCGATACGAACGGAGCTCTTCTTTTTGATAAAGCGAGCAATAATCAAACTAGAAAGGAAAAGAAAAGAGACAAAGAAAAATATCTGCACGAATCTTCGCCTAACATCAATGGCATAGGACCTAGATGTGCATTACTTAGAGCACATCTAGATGTGCTTTAGCAATACTGTCAAGCAAAACCCCTAATCATCATTGCAAAGAGCGCATAGAACATGGCTAACGCGACAACCACAACTACTCATGCTAGTTCCTTCTTGTCCCTTGCTTTCATCTGTTGCCTGTGATTGATTCTTTCTTGCTTCATCGTACTGATTGTATGTTCTAGATCAGCCAGTTTCTTCTTCAGCTTTATGTTATCTTCTGCAAGCTTGGTGCTAACACTCTGAGCCCTGCCATGCCATTCTTCATCCAGTCAGTTAACAAAGGCAAAAGCCTCATATCCCTGCCAATGTTAAATAGTATTCAGGATGAGCGGTGGCATTAACTGAAGTAAAATGATGAACTTAATTATCATTAACCTCTAAGGGGCAACTGAGAAACCGCCTGCCAATGTCGACTCCCTCCATGCATACATGTCGAGTGGGAGTGTGCCCATGCACACAACTCATCTTTTGGTACTTCTCGGTGGCGCAAAACTCGGAGTCGAATTCGTGTTGTGGAAGTCTGGAGTCATGCTCCGGATCCGGTGGCGGATCGCTTTTCTAGGGGGAGGGGGTCATTCAGGACAGATTCAGCAAGGAGCTATACTTTGGACATGCTAAAAAAGATTAGGATAGATTGGAACCTGACAGGACGATTCGGATCCGTAGTACACCTGCCTTCTAATGACCTTAGGAAAGTGCTCGGTGGCGACCGCCGTCGTGGTGGCAATACGAGCAGGAGCAGCCGCACCGAAACCATCAGCACCACCCGTACGCATTCCCCCAATGTCAGCTCCACGCGAGGGAATTTGGAGGCTATGTAGGGATTTGGGGGAAATGGGGAAACTACGGAGATAAGCTAACGGTCGGGGACTACTTATGGCACTATATGTTGTATATGGCACACTGTTTATAAATGTCATTTGTGTTAGGTATTACAACGTCACACACAATTTGCGCACCGAACCATGTGAGAGGACAACGTAGGTTAGACACGGTTGTCGTTACATAACCATATGTGACGTACTACCCTATCCATATAATTGAGTTACAGTGAGATACCATGTAAACAACTGCTCTGAGGATATCCGTAAAAAAATAGCTGCTCTGCATATAGAGATGGCGGCGGCGGCCTAGGCAGCAGCCCCGAAGAAGAGGTCAATCCTCGGACGGTGGGCAATGGTGGCGTCATAGGAGGACAATCCTCAGTCTATGGCGGGAGATAGGAGGGGCTCAACCATCGAGGTTGGTGGAGGCGTGATTCGAGCACATCCATCACGGTCGATGGCGGGATAGTGGAGGTCGAACTTCAAGCGGCAGCCGCACTAAGCTTTGCTCCTTGACCCTGCTGTCTCGGCGTGCCGCCGCATGGCGCTTCTCTGTCTGCTGGGTGGAGGTCGCCGTGCGACTAATTAAATAAGGTATGCTTTTCGTGAGTGGCTTAATTTAGGTATTCAATTCCTAAAGGTAGTGTTGTACTAGTACTCTGCGTTTAAATTGACTGGCCATTAATTTTTGTCATTACACGTCTGGATAACAACATGGAGCGCCCTCAGTAATTATGAAAAGAAAACCTTGTGATTTATGCATGCATCTTTGGGCAGCAGTAATCCATGTATTAATGTTGTTATTTTGTTTTTAATTACCATTCATGTGATGCAGGTGGAACAATCTCAATGGATGAAGAATTGCAAAACCGCAGATTTTATCAGTGGCGTGACAGAGTTCATGTATTTAGCTGAAAGTACAAAGAGGAGAATTGGTGATGCAGTTTACATCCTGTGTCCATGTACTGATTGTGCCAATATAGATTCACATGAAGTTGCAGTTGTCTAGATGCATTTAGTCTCTAGGGGATTAATGGATGGATATACACGTTGGACCATACACAGTGAAGTGGAGGTCATGGATGAAGATACCCACGGTAGCGAGATGCCATACCCCGATCAGTGTCACATGGATGTTGAATCTAACATCAGGGTAGAGGTCTCAAGCTACCAATGGAACACCGGAAAGCCGAAACACCCACTGGAAAACCAAGACGTCGACGCAGATAATGACGATCTTCATATGCCAGATTTTGCTGCTATGATTGCAGATTTCAAGGGCCCAAAAAAGATATGATTGGGTATAAGGATCTGCCAACCATTGTGGCAGACTCCAAACAAGAATGGTATCCAGGTTGCAAAGATAAATATTCCAAGTTGAGTGTCAGCCTGGTGCTTCTCAGATTTAAAGCAACAAACGATCTATCAAACAAGGGCTTCACAAAGATGTTAGGTATTTTCAAAGAAATTCTTCCGAAAGATAATGTGCTCCCTAGAAGCATGAATGAAGCGAAGAAAATTGTTTGCCCATTGGAACTTGAAGTACAGAAGATACACGCTTGTGTGAATGATTGTATATTGTACCGTGGTGAGTACAAAGGTTTACGTGCATGTCCACATGCAAGCATGCATGATACAAGTGCAGGAGAGCAAAGGACAAGTACAAATTGGATGACGAGATCAAGACATGAATCCCATTCAAGGTTATTTGGTACTTGCCTTTAATTGCAAGGTTGAGGCATTTGTTTGCAAACCCTAGAGAGGCAAAGAGGTTGCGGTGGAATCATGATGCGCAAATTGTGGATTGGTTTATGCGGCACCCGAAATATGGGGCTCAGTGGGAATTAATCAACAACAAGTTTGAATTTTTTTCCAAAAATTTGCCAAGGCTCGGGGAGTGTACTAACGGGATGAATCCTTTTGGCGATATGAGCACCAATCAGAGCACATGGACGGTGCTTCTGTGCATATATAACCTAGCTCCTTGGTTGTGTATGAAGAAAAAATACATTATGATGTCAATGATTATTCAAGGCCCAAAGCAACCTGGAAATGACATCGACATTTACTTTCAGCTACTGGTAGAAGAACTGCTGACAGTGTGGATAGATGTGCCTGCTATAAAATGTTATGATGCTTACAGAAAGGAGATTTTCGATCTACATTTGATGCTGGTGCACACCATTCAAGACATGCCGGCATTAGGAAACACATTAGGGCAGAAAACATAAGGAGCTGTAGTGTGTGTCACATGCATGGATAGGACAGCTAGCAGAACACTTCCCAACTCACACAAAATAGTTTATTTGCGTCATCGTAGGTTCTTACGGAAACCTCACCCATATCGAAAGATGAAAGCTGAATTTGATGGTACGGCAAAGCCAGGTGTGGGCCCAAGACCCTATGATGGGGAGGTGGTCCACAACATGGCTAAAAAAATTAATGGTGTGCTTGGCAAGAACCACCCTTTGACGGTCAAACAAACACCCAAGGGTCAAGTGTTTAAGAAGGTATCGATGTTCTGGAAATTACCTTACTGGAAGATTCTATGTGTACGTCACTGCATCGATGTCATGCACGTAGAGAAGAACGTATGTGAAAGCATCCTGGTACTCTGCTCAAAGCCTGTTAGGAGGCTGGCGCAAGCTTCAGTCAGTTCGTTTTTGGCTGACTGAACTTTGTCGATCACCGTACTCATGATAGTGCGGCGCTCTTTGTCGTTGGAAGCGCCGCGAAGCGCTTCCAGCAAGTTGTCCGGTGCCTCTGGATGGACAGAGGACACCGGCATGGGCGGCTGGCCCCCCTTAACGGGGGATTGCCTACCAGAGTCCGGAACCATCAAATGTTCCGCTGCAGTGTTTGGCTGGGGGCCGAACTCGGAGCCCGTGGGAGTTTTGCTCCCTTTGCGCCCAAGGTCTGGGAGGTCGCCTCGAGGCGCCCCCATGATCACCTCCCCTTGGTTCGGTGCCTTTCGAGACAACACCTCAACGTTGTCCATAGGGCGAGGGGTGGAGGCGGTCGGAAGAGAACCGTTGTTCATATCCGATGAGTCCAATGAACCGCTCAACGAAGATACGTCGAGATGAGCTCGGGACGGACTGCATAATCATGTTCGGCATGAGGAGAAGTAGTGCAATAAAACATACCATGAATTACTATGGTGTCCGGATACTTACGACTTTGCCAGGGGCTTGACCCTGGGTAGCCACTCGTCGCCGCTGTAGGCGGCCGTCGTGGAGAAGTCCGGAGGGAGGGTCCTTCCCTTCTTTGACCCTTCGGCCTGCCGGGTTGGGTCGGCCTTCCTTTTCTTGTCTCCCCCGGCTGGGGGAGAACTTTCCTCCTCCTCCTCCTCGTTTTCATGGGAGGAGTCCGCGTCGGAGTCATCGGATGATGAGTCCGATACAACCTTGCATCGGAGACCCTTTCGGGTCCCCGTGGCCTTCTTCTTGGCCTTCTTCGCCGGCACCTCGTAAGGTGCCGGAGCTAGCATCTCCGTTAGGAGAGCATCTGCAGGATCTTCGGGAAGGGCGGTTGGGCAATCGAGCTCGTCCGCTGTCTTTATCCAGTCCTGTTAATGACATGGAAGCTTAGATCCCGCACATGATTTAACTGGGGCAAATAAATACCCTGTGAGATATCGAAACTTATCGGATTGGCATGGCGCTTTGCGCTGAGTCTGCGGTCCTCGGTGAGGGAAGGAGGTACCTCGGCGCCCTTGAACAGCACCCTCCAGACGTCCTTGTGCGTCGTGTCGTAGAGCTCTCGCAGCGTCTAGTGCTTGGTCGGGTCGAACTCCCACAAATTGAATGCCCGTCGTTGACACGGGAGAATCCGGCCGAAGAGCATGACCTGGACCACGTTGACAAGCTTGATTTTCTTGCCCATCATGTTCCTTATGCAGGTCTGGAGTCCGGTCAGCTCTACCGAAGAACCCTAGGACAGGCCCTTCTCTTTCCAGGAAGTGAGCCGCGTGGGTATTCCGGATCGAAATTTGGGGGCCGCCGCCCAGTTGGTGTCGCACGGCTCGGTGATGTAGAACCACCTCGATTGCCAACCCTTTATGGTCTCCACATAGGAGCCTTCGAGCCAGGTGACATTAGGCATATTTCCCACCATGGCGCCTCTGCACTGTGCTTGCTGGCCGACCACCACCTTCGGTTTGACACTGAAGGTCTTCAGCGACAGGCCGAAATGGGGCTTGATGCGGAGGAAGGCCTCGCACACGACGATAAACGCCAAGATGTTGAGGATGAAATTGGGGGCCAGATCATGAAAATCCAGCCCGTAGTAGAACATGAGCCCACGGACAAACGGATGGAGGGGAAATCCCAGTCCGCGGACGAAGTGGGTAAGAAAAACTACCCTCTAATGGGGTTCGGGCGTAAGGATGATCTGCCCTACATCTGGCAGCCGGTGCGCGATATCCGCGGCCAGATATTTGGCTTCCCGTGACTTTGTGATGTTCTCCTCCATAACGGAGGAGACCATCCACTTGCCTCCCGCTCCGGACATGCTTGGAGTGGTTTGATAAGAAAGACACGAACTTGGGCGCTGGAGTTCGAGTGTGCGAGAGTGGGCAAGCAAGGAGGAAGAAGGTGTGGGTGAAAAGAGTGAATCCTAATCCCTTTATAAGGGCAGAAGAGGTGATGCGCCTCCCCACTTGCCTGGTAAAATCGCTTAATCCCGAAGCGCCATAATTCATGGCGTGGTTGGGTTACCCATGTCCGTATTGATGAGAATCCCATAATAAGGGGAACACGATCTCTGCTTTGACAAGACATGTCAAGAAAACTGCCTTGCGATATGTGCGGTGCTGGTTGAGAAAAACGGTTCGAATAATGACCGGGCCATGGTGTGATGTCATGTTGTCAAAACGTGTCAGCAGATTAGATTTGTGGAAATATTATTCTCTCTACGGTGGTATGTGGAACTTGTTTTGTAGAGTCGGACACTATCCTTGTGTTAAAAATCTTCCATGGAGTATTCAGAGGAGGAACCCGCCTTGCAATGTCGAAGACAATACTGCACGCTGGACTCATCGTCATTGAAGCCTGGTTCAGGGCCTACTGAGGGAGTCCTGGACTGTTGGACTATATCCTTTGGCCGGACTGTTGGACTATGAAGATACAAGATTGAAGACTTCGTCCCGTGTCCGGATGGGACTCTACTTGGCGTGGAAGCCAAGCTAGGCAATACGGATATGTAGATCTCCTCCCTTGTAACCGACTCTGTGTAACCGTAGCCTCCTCCGGTGTCTATATAAACCGGAGGGTTTAGTCCATAGGAAATCATACAATCATACCATAGGCTAGCTTCTAGGGTTTAGCCTCTATGATCTCATGGTAGATCAACTCTTGTAATACTCATATCATCAAGAACAATCAAGCAGGACGTAGGGTATTACCTCCTCAAGCAGATTAGACGCATAGTTTGGGACCCCCTACCCGAGATCCGCCGGTTTTGACACCGACAACAAAGATATAAGAAACACACTCATTGATCTCTCTGATTTCTTCAACCAACTATGGCAGAAAGTTGTAGATCGTGAAGAGTTGGATCATATGCAAGATGATATTGCAAGAATATTGTGCAACCTAGAGATGTTTTTCCCGTCGTCATTCTTTGATGTCATAGTCCATATCATTGTGCACCTTGTTGACGAGATAAAGTAGTGTGGTGTAGTTTTTTTCGCAACATGTATCCCTTCGAGCGGTTCATGGGAGTACTGAAGTGCTTTTGTCGGAACCAAAACCATCCAGAGGCAAGCATCCTACAAGGTTATACCGCGAAGGAGGTGGTTGAGCTTTGCACCGAATACATGAAACAAAGACCTATAGGTTTGCCACTCTCTCGCCATGAGGGAAGGCTAAAAGATAAGCCAGTCCTTGCTGGCATGCAAATGGCTGCACCCGAAGAATTGGCAGAGAAAGCCCGTTTGACGGTACTGCTTAACAACCCACACTACTAGGGAGAACTAGTAGTAGCGCCTGAAATATGCATAGCAGTAGCGTTGGGTCCAGCGCTACCACTAAGGCGCTATAGCTAACTAGTAGCAGTAGCGCTGGAAAGGGAGCGCTACTAATATACCTAGTTAGCCATGGCGCTTTCCTTAGGATAGCGCTACTACTACTTGTAAGTAGCAGTAGCACTTGTTCTAAAAAGCGCTGCTGCTAAATTTTCCTGTATTACAGCTTATTTTCATTGTGTGGTTTTATATACAGTACGTTCATCATATGATTTTATGACCACGATTACTTATTATATATAATAGTGGGAGAAATGAACGTGGAGTAGATTCAAGAGGAGGCAACATGTGGTGCATGTCGAAAGTACTAATCTAATCCAAACTTGATCTAGTTTGGATTAGTAGTACTTTCGATGTGCACCACATGTTGGCTTTACTTGAATCTAATCCAGGTTCATTTCACCCAATGTTATATATAATAAGCAAGCATGCTCATATAACAACTTAGTGTCATGCATCATCAATCATAATAATAACTAACTCATCATTGGTATCATAATAATAAGTCATACTCATCATCATCGATCATACAACTTCTACTTGATACCACATCATCATCATAGTCACCAATCCTACTTAGTTGTTCTTAGCACATGATCATGAGTATTATTAACTAGGACCTACTACCTTCTGTTAGGTAAAATAACATAAAACAAGATAGGCCCTGACTCTCCATTATGTAGAATAGAGATTATCCTGTCTCAATTCTTTCCTTTCGCACAATGTTGCTTCCAAGTACCTCCTTATGATTGTCCATACATTTTTTCCATTCTTTCATTTTCATGTCTCCACTTCTTTTACAAATCCGATATGGACATATGAGATTCATAGGATGACCTGGCCGTATGTTCAAAACATCAAGGCGACCATTCTGATACATCAGATGAGGCACACAATCATTCAGGATTTTCTGTTGAAAAACATAGTAATAACTTCATAGTTAGCAATGTACTTAAGTTTTAAAACAATTTATGCAAAATATGCACGGATGTCATAACACTAAAAAATCTTACCATGGCATCTCCATGGATGTTACCGTAGTTCAACACGTGCACTAGTGGCATGTATTGACCATAATGTGGAGGAGTCTTATAATAGATATTGTAATTCTGAAGATCAGTACAAAATGCGACTAGATGATTTTTCTCCCGATAACTTAACTCAGAGCCATCAGTGTAATAGGTTCTGTATACCATGTTCCGCACATTGTTTGAACAATGAAAATAGCTGTCAACGCAAATAAGCTGTAAACTATTTTGAAATGAACAATATAAATTAGTTAATAACCATGTTTCAGAAACTCACATAGCGGTAGAATTGGAAACGTATCAACAAGGACCCAAATGTCCATATTGTCTTGGTCGATGTCAGGATCACCAAGATCCATGGTGACAAGCATACCCTCATAAAAATTATATCTTGCAAAGTGCTTCCCAATTTTTGCAACAAAATGGGTTACACTCTCAGAATTATACATATTTACTTCAAAATCCATATCATGATGGGTCCTTAGGTGAATTTTCTTTGTTTCGAAATTTTCATGGTCTTCCAAACCCATCCTCTCCAAGACATAGCGTCTTGCATGGCATGTGATAAGCTGCTCGAATTGTAAAAGATGGAAATTACACGTTGAAATAGTTGAAGTCATGCTTAATTACGAAAAAAACACTTTTCGTTGTTCCGTACCGTTTCAACATCGAAGGTCTCCTGGAGCTTAATGTTGAAGCGCCGATCTTCGTCCAGGTGAGGCCTGTCACACAGACCTCGGTCATCGTTGCACCAACTGCACTCCCTCGAGAGACTTTCGTCGTCCGATGACGACATTTCCTACGTTCATAATTCAAAGATTAAACTTGTACAGTTCAATATATGTACTATAAAAAATTAAATTAGATCATTATTATTTATCACGGGTTGACTATCAGTCTGCCGAGTCTATATGGTGGAGACTCTCCCTCACTAATTCCTATCTGACATTTGCGACCATCGGTGATGGTCGTTACTCCTCCTTCCCCTAGTGCATAACAAAGGTCTAGCACAAGGAGAAGAAGGAGAAACGATCCCCATGACAACAGTCCAGATTCTTCGTCCTATCTTATATATGGTGGATACACTCCCTCATAGATTTTTTGACCGTTGGTGATGGTCGTTATTCCTCCTTCCCCTAGTGCATAACAAAGGTCTAGCACAAGGAGAAGAAGGAAAAACGACCCCACGACAAATGTCGGGCTTCTTCGTTGTCGGTGTCAAAACCGGCGGATCTCGGGTAGGGGGTCCCGAACTGTGCGTCTAAGGCGGATGGTAACAGGAGGCATGGGACACGATGTTTACCCAGGTTCGGGTCTTCTTGATAGAGGTAATACCCTACGTCCTGCTTGATTGTTCTTGAAGGTATGAATATTACAAGAGTTGATCTACCACGAGATCAGAGAGGCTAAACCCTAGGAGCTAGCCTATGGTATGATTGTATGTTGTCCTACGGACTAACACCCTCCGGTTTATATAGACACCGGAGGGGGCTAGGGTTACACAAGGTCGGTTACAAAGGAGGAGATATGCATATCCGTATTGCCTAGCTTGTCTTCCACGCCAAGTAGAGTCCCATCCGGACATGGGACGAAGTCTTCAATCTTGTATCTTCATAGTCCAATAGTCCAGCCAAAGGATATAGTCTGGCTGTCCGGAGACCGCCTAATCCAGGACTCCCTCAGTAGCCCCTGAACCAGGCTTCAATGGCGATGAGTTCAGTGTGCAGTGTTTCCTTCAGCATTGCAAGGCGGGTTCCTTCTCCGAATACATCATGGAAGAGTTTGAATACAAGTATAGTGTCCGACCCTGCAAAATAAGTTCCACAAATCTAATCTGCTGACGTGTTTTGGTAGCATGACATCACGCCACGGCCCGGTAATTATTTGAACTGTTTTTCTTTAACCAGCCCCGCACATAACCCGAGGCGGTTTCTTAACACGTCTTGTCAAAGCAGAGATCGTGTTCCCATTATCACAGGATTCTCATCAATACAAACGTGGGTAACCCAAGCGCACCTGTTGGTATGACTCCTAGATCTTAGGCAAGTCTTCAACAGCCACGAGGAGGACGCCTGATATTCATCCCCTTTATAAAGGGGATAAGGCTTTTTCTTTTCCCTCCTGTGCTCAATTGAATCCTTCCCCCGCCTCGAGTTCTAACACCCAAAGCTCAGGTCAGGTGCTTCAGACCTTCAATCATGTCCAGATCCAGCCTTCAAGGCCAGTGGGTGCCTTCCTCTGTCAAGGAGGAGGACATGAAGAAGTTGAGGGAGGCCAGATATCTGACCGCGAAATTTCGCATAGGCTGCCCGCCCGAGGGCTGGTCGTCCCTACTCGTGAACCCAACGAGAGCGTTGTGTTCGTCTCCCACTTCCTCTGAGGACTAGGCCTCGCTCTGGATCCCTTTGTTAGGGGTCTTATGTTCTATTACGGGCTGGATCTTCACGATTTGGCCCCGGATTCCCTTCTTCACATCTCGTCTTCTATTGTCGTATGTGAGGCCTTCCTCCGCATTACCCCTCACTTCGGCTTGTGGCTCAAGACCTTCGATGTGAAGCCGAAGATGGTCGAGGGGCAGTACGCAGCTTGCGGAGGTGCTCTAATAAGCAAAATTGCTGATGCTCCATGGCCAAAGGGTTCTTATCCAGAGGTGTCCGGGTTGTGGCAACGGGAGTGGTTTTACGTCACAGCTCCCCGAAGTGCCAAATGGGTAGCTTTCCGCACATTTCGTTCGGGCCGCCCACCCCAACTGATGTCATGGATCAGCAAGGGGCTAAGCCGGGGTCCAGCCAAGGATGTGCCAATACTACAGAGCCGTATCCAAGATCTCTTCGAGGGACATTTCAGTCTGGTTATGGTAATGCAAGTTATGCTGGTTCGTCAAGTCCAGCCTTGCAAACGCCGACACCTCCGCATGTGGGAATTCAACCCGGAAGGACCGCGCGCTATTTAGCATTTCCTCGGCATGATGCACGAGCAGATGTACATATCGTTCTTCGGACCCCAAATAGAGTGTCCGGACACTAACGAGGACGTGGGCCTGAGTTGCAACCGCCCCGCTGCCCAAGTAAGTAATCCCATGGCCGAACACACTATCCTTTTATTTATCATGACATCATTCTGAATAATCGCTCTTTGATCAGGACTGGATAACAAAGGCGAAGATGATCCGGTGTTTGGCCCACCTTCATGAAGGCATGGATAATCCGGTGCTGGAAAAGATTCTCAAGCTAGCACCTTGTCTAGTGCCCTCAAAGGAAGATGAAGGGGGGAATAAAGAGGGCAAAAGCGGGCCTCCATCGCTACCTACTCCAATCGAGGGGTAGGGCGCCTCCGCGAGGGAGGATAACCAAGGGTAGGAATCTGACATTCCCTCTCCTCGGGGAAGGAAGAGGACCACTTCTGAAGATCCGGAAACTAAGGTTTCCAAAAGGGAGAAGAAATTTCTACCAGAGGGTCCTGCCCCGGAGGGCATTCTTGCCGCACAATGTCCGCGCGGGGATCAGCCTCTACCGAGATGTAAGTAATCAAAAGGTACTTAATAGTGAAGATACCCTACCTTACTTCCGAAGACAATAATCGATGCTTGTAAATTGTAGTCCAGATCGCAGCCTTTCCAGACAGAGTTCATATTCGGGGGATCTTCTTCCGGAGATGATGGAGAGCGAAACACCTCCCCCGGACTCCCTAGCTCAAGAAGCGGGCGACCCTGAAGTGTCGTCGCGAAGGGTACCTCCGGATCCAATATCGCCAAAGGATAACCCGTTAGCTGCCCGGCATCCCCAGTATCCGACTCCTGAGGAGAGCGACAGCAAGGGTCCGTACAGTGTGTGGTCGGACAAGCTGAACGATCTTCTGGGGCAAGGTGTCGTCACGGAAGCGCATCGTACGCTAATGGGTACGGTAATTGAAAGGATTTCATCCGCCGAAAGCGGTTTGCACGAAGCTTTTATGAGTCTGCTGAAAGGCTTCGAGGTACGTGAAATAATGTATGCCTTTTAAGAGTGCCGCATACGTTAGGTATGCCCATGCAGATAGTATCCCCTGAGACTCTGGTTGTCATCGAGAGCGGCGGCAAACAGAGGATCATAGTCCCAAGTAATAACCAGACTGCCTTTATGTGCAGGTGGTTGAATCTCCGGTGGCTAGCCAGACTGATGGGTTTGCCGAACTGAAGCGGCAAATGGATGCGGCAGATGCCGACATCATGCTTGTCAACAAGCGGCTTGACGAGGCACAGGGTGAGTGATTTTTCTGGTGATCGTCACATAGTAAGAGCAGCATGATGCCACTATCTTTAATATGTTGTGACTGCAGATGGAGCTGCCACCGTGGAGACGACCCTTCAGACGGAGCTTGCCCGAGCCAAGGAGCAAGCGAGGAGTAGCAATGTGGCCGCTTTGAAGGCGGTCGAAGAGTTAAGGGCCGAACAGGCCGTGCATTGCGAGAGCAAGGAAAAAATAGCCAAGATGGATGTGGAATTAAAGGATGCTGCTGACCGTTACCAGCTTCTTGAAGAAGAAGACCGGGCGAAGGCGACGGACTTGGAGAAGGCCCGGGTGGCTGCCAAGGAAGCCCGCTCCAAAATTAGAGCGATGAAGGAGCCGAATCAAGCTGTAGATATCGTGTCTGGGAGCCCTTATTGTTGCGGACTAAGTTCGGCGATCCGAAGTATGCTCCTTTGGGCCAACTATGGAGTTCTGCGGACGAGTACATGGATTTGGCTGCAAGTGCTGCTGATGCAGCCGAGTACTTCAAGGATCAAAAAGGTCCCGAAGTGGAGAAGCTGTTCTGGTCACAATTTCACGCTCCAGTCCGTCCACTGCTGCTGAATGAGCGATTGACTAGTTGGGCCAAGCTCCATAGGTTGTCCGGACTTGCCATGAGGTCCGTTCTGGATCACCTATGGCCGGGATGGCCAAGGCCGAGTAGCTACTTTAGCTTGGTGCAACAATTCCTTGAAGTTGTGCCACGCATCGATGCTGTAAAGAGATCAACATGCATAGAAGGTGCACGGATGGCCCTTGCCCATGTCAAAACATACTGGGCAGAGATGGAGGCCACCACTGTTGCGGCACAGGGTTCGGCCATAGGCCGAGTGGCTGCCAAGCACTACTTTGAAGAAGTCCTTGAAGGCGCTCGTTCGATCGAGGCTTAGTGCTCGAAGAATATTATTTTCCAGTGACATGTAGTCCCATTGTACAAACAATGTTTTTCTGAATTAATCAAGGCTGTATTTATACTTTTTCCCGAATGTACTATGATGCCTCCTGTGCGGCTGTTTATGTATATATGTATATAACCTGGAAGTTTGCAGTTGTCGGCTTCCGCACCCACGCATATAATGCAGGGGTGTTCGCAAAAGATGCATATCCACACTTGATCCAATGTCTTGGTCTGTTAAGGAGGTGATAGCGTAGCGAACGAGGCAATCAGACTATATTGCTTTAACACTTTCACTTAGCCATAGGAGTTTGACAGTGGGGCTACTATATAGCCCCTAGTACTTCTGCGCTCGTCCGAATACGGTGCGCGTACGTACATGACTGGGAAATGGTCCTTCGTTAATGTGGAGGAATCCCGAAGATTCCTATTAGTCATCGAGTGGTTGACCAGTCACTCACTATATCATGACAGTCATTTTTTGGCTTTCTCTACTGAGGTGCTCGTCCGGATGAACCAGGGCACAATCGCAGTAGTTTTCCAGTGCTACCTTAGCCGATATAACGGAACGTAAGGTACCAAAACGTGGGAGCCGGGCAAACCCAACATTTGACCAAAGACATGATTCAGAGCTAATGCATATAGGGCCAAACTCGCGACGCCGAACACTCCCAAAGGTGTTTGGTCTTTATAACATATACCGGGCTAAACAATGCCCTTTATAAGAAACCCCTTGTGTCCAAGTACGTGCGAAATCCTGGCGTGGCCACATGCCAATAACGCCGACATCCTTCTCGGTTGTGTGGAGTATCCAGAGGATGTGAGCAACAAGCGACAGTAAAAAAGGTTTACGCAGGGCCTTAATCTAAAAACAAACCTTTTGGCGGGTCCCTGTTGCACGTCTGCGCCTCTGTCTCCATTGTGCCGTGTCCTAGACGGGTGTAGCACGATTGTAACCTGCAAAAGGAAAGAGTTTAGGTGAAAGTTGCCGTGCCGAAAAGAAGAATGAGTTATCAGAATTCCAGAGAAGCCTAGTTGAGCCGGGCTGGCTCTCATTACATGCGGGAAGTCCCTGGTATCGTTTTATGAGTGTTCGAAAACCAATCTTATGTATGTATGATGGAACGCCGGACTCGTCTAGCCGTGTCCGTGGTCTTGACGACCTGGCATTTTTTTGGTTGGTGAGGCCGACTAGTGTGCGGCTGTTAGAGCCGCCGCGTCCTCTTCTGTACGTGGAGAATGGTTGGTAATTCCGCTAACTGTAATGACACCTCATGGACCGGGCATCTTGAGCTTGAGAAAAGCATAATGCGGTATTGCCTTAAAACGAGCGAAAGCCGCCCTTCCGAGTAGTGCTTGAAAATCACTTCGGAATGGAGCGATGTGAAAAGTAAACATTTCATTTCGGAAGTTATCGGGAGAATTGAATACCACCTCTAGTAGTAGAGAGCCCATGCAGTGGGCCTCTTGGCCTGGTATTACTCCCTTGAAGGTAGTATTACTGTGGCTTATTTGTGTCTGGTCTATCCCCATTTTGCGGACTGTGTCCTGATATATCAGATTGAGATCACTTCCGCCATCCATGAGGACCCTTGTGAAATGGTACCCGTTTATTATTGGGTCTAACACCAAGGCCGTTAGTCCTTCGCGCCGGATATGTGTATCATGATCCCTACGATCAAAAGTGATCGGGCAGGCCAACCAGGGGTTGGACCTATGGGTGACGTGCTCTATGGCGCGTGTGTACCGGAGTGCGTGATTGCTTCTCCTCCTTGTCACATGGATCACGTCTACTGTTTTAACCTCCAGTGGGAACTTTTTCCGTCGCCCGGTGCTTAGCTGGCGAGGTTCATCCTCGTCTTCGCTTGGTGTCTCTTCCCCTTTGTGTTCGGCGTTTAGCTTTCCGGCCTGCTTGATGACCCAACATTCTTTGTGGGTATGATTTGCAGGTTTGTCTAGGGTGCCGTGAATCTGACAAAGTTTGTCAAGAATTTTGTTTAGGGCAGATTGTCTTTCTCTGCTGCCTTTGAAAGGCTTTTTCATCTGACCTGGTCGGGAGCCTCTAAATCCGGCGTTTATCGCCGTATTATCTGGGCTACCTTCTTTATTTTGACGCTTGTTTTTGTTGCATCGTGATTTACCATTGCCATCCCTTACTTCGGATGTGCTTGGGTCACTTGTGCTGCTACGGGCCAACCAGCTGTCCTCGCCCGCACAAAAGAGGGTCATGAGGCTTGTTAGGGTTGCCATTGTTCTCGGTTTTTCTTGACCGAGGTGTCTGGCGAGCCATTCATCTCGGACGCTGTGTTTAAAAGCTTCTAAGGCTTCGGTGTCCGGAGAGTCGATTATTTGGTTCTTCTTGGTGAGGAACCTTTTCCAAAGCTTTCGGGCAGACTCTCTGGATTGTTGGATTATATGACTTAGATCGTCTGCATCCGGAGGTCGGACATAAGTCCCTTGAAAATTGGCCCGGAAAGCGTCCTCGAGCTCCTCCCAACTTCCAAATAAGTTTTCGCGGAGGCTTTTCAGCAAGTGCCTAGCTCGCCCTTTAAGCCTGAGGGGAAAGTATTTGATGGCATGGAGATCGTCTCCATGAGCCATATGAATATGGAGGATGAAATCCTCTATCCAGACTCCAGGGTTTGTGGTTCCGTAGTACGCCTCTATGTTCACCGGTTTGAATCCTTCTGGGAATTCGTGATCTAGCACCTCATCAGTGCAACATAGTGGGTGTGTGCGGCACCCCTGTATTGGGATGCGCCATAGTGTTCGGACGATTGTAGTATTCGGTGTTGGTTGTGTACCACAACGCGCTTCCTAGATCCATAGATAGATCTGGTCGTGCCGGATTTTTGACGCAAGTTCTCACGTAGAACGTGTGTTGACTTATGCGTGATTCTGTTAGCCGCTCTATCGCGTTCACATGGTGGTGGATCCAGCTGGTTGGCCGTATCGCTTATCGGCTATTTGGGCTCTAGGGCCTCATCGTCGAATTCCAGTAATAGCTTGCACTTTGGATAGCTATTTGGGTGGTAGCTTCTACCATACTTTGTTACTTTGTTCCACTTGCTGTTGAGCGTATCTTGTGCGACCTTGAGCCTTTGCTTCTGTTTTTTCAAGCTTCTCGCTGTGGCAGTAAGCCTTCTGCGGAGGTTTTCTTGCTCCAAGTGTGTTTCCAGGACGATGGGTACATCTTCGTCTGGACTGTTGTCTTCCCTAGACGGGGATTGATGAGGCTTATCTTCGACGTCATCGTGTTCGAATGTCGTATCCATACTATGTTTGCAATTTGCTTCTTTATCATTTTCTACTACTGGGGTGGTGCATTTGTCATCTTTTCCGGAGTCGCGTGGACTATTGTTATCGTTGTTTTTGCTATGGCGGGACCTAGGGCGGCACCGCTGACGTCGGCGCTTGGGTTGCTTCTTGGAGGGGTCATCCTCCGCTTTCTCGTCGCCATTGGCTTCGTTGGGGGTGTCCACCATGTACACGTCATGTGATGAAGTAGCTGTCCAGCGCCCTGTGGGCAGTAGTTCCGGTTCGTCTCCGGCTTCGTCGTCCATACCGTCGAAGTCTTCGGAGCCGAGGTCGAGCATATCGGTTACGTCGTCGACAGTGGCTACTAAGTGGGTGGTGGGTGGGCAGCGAATTTCTTCGTCGTCCGCATCCCATTCTAGCCGGACATAGTTCGACCAAGGTTCTCCTGACAGGGAGAGACACCTTAATGAATTTAGCACATCTCCAAAAGGTGAGTGCTGAAAGATATCCGCGGAGGTGAACCCCATGTTCGGCGCCTAGTCGGACTCGACGGGCACGGATACGAGCGGCTCAGAGTATGTGGCTGAAGATGAATCCAGTGGTCCGGCAACATGGCTCTCGTAAGGGGTGAAGTCAGTATCCGGCTCTATCATCGCTAAGAGTGCGGCCTCCATGGCGGGGTCCATCCCTCCGCTCTCGGATTGCGCAACTTGTTCTAGGTTAAAAACCGGAGTAGCTGCGGATGCGATCTCCCGAACACCGCCCGACGGTAGAGTTACGTCTTGCTCGTTGTGACTGCGCGGCGCGTCCGGCATGGGCTCGAATCCGTCGAAGATCAAGTCTTTGCGGACATTGGCCATATAGTTCAAGTTTCCAGATCTGACCTGATGGCCAGGGGCGTACACTACTAGGAAAAGGCCTACTAATGGCGCACCAGTTTTGCCTACTAATGGCGCATCACTAGTGCGCCATCACTAGTGCGCCATTACTAGCACGCCACTAGTAATTTTTACTAATGGCGCACCACTGGTGCGCCATTAGTATCTGGTATACTAATGGCGCACCACTAGTGCGCCATTAGTATAGGCCACGGTGCGCCATTAGTATAGGCCACGGTGCGCCATTAGTATTTTTGAATTTTGAAGGCGGGAAAATAGTAGTGGCGTACCGTCTAACCCCCACCGTGCGCCATTGCTATTTTTGAATTTTGAATTTGGATCTGGATCGTGATTTTTTTGCCCATTTTTTGCTAGTTTTTTTGCTCGTTTTTTGGCACGATATTATTTCAAATTTTGTTCATGTTTTTGGATCTTGAACGTTTTTTTGCCGTGTTATTTTGCCGGAGAGGAGTTCGCCGGAGAGGAGGAGGAGGAGGTCACCGGAGAGGCGCTCGCCTACATCACCGTAGAGGAGGAGGAGGTCTCCGGAGAGGAGTTCACCGAAGCATCGGAGAGGAGGAAGGAGAAACCATGAGGGAATGGGAGGAGAGG
>NC_041390.1:379062959-379063612 GCF_002162155.2 Triticum dicoccoides | reverse complement strand
GGAGAGGAGGAGGAGGAGGTCGCCGGAGAGGAGGAGGGTAGTATGGTGGAGGAGAGAAGGGAAGATGGAGTGGAGGAGAGGAGGAGATGGAGTGGAGGAGAGGAGAGGAGATGGAGTGGAGGAGAGGTGGAGTGGAGGAGGTGCGCCCAGCCATATATACGACATAGTAATGGCGCACCGTGGGCAGGTGCGCCATTACTAACTTTTTTTATTTTTTTTATTTATTTTGAATTTTGAAGGCGGGAAGATACTAATGGCGCACCATGGGAAGGTGTGCCATTAGTAACTTTATTTTTATTTTTTTGACTTATTTTGAATTTTGAAGGCGGGAAGATACTAATGGCGCACCATGGGCAAGTGCGCCATTAGTAACTTTTTTCATTTTGTTGACTTATTTTGAATTTTGAAGGCGGGAAGATACTAATGGTGCACCATGGGCAGGTGCGCCATTAGTAAGTTTGAATTTTTTTTGAATTTTTTTGCCTCTCCAGATCTTAAAAGCCCCATATCTTTTTTTCTGTTAGGTTTTTGAGGATTTTTCATATAAAAAACTTTTCTTCCGAGTTCGTACGCAAAAGTTATGCCCATTTTTACAAATTCTTGAGAGATTTTGCAAAAAAGTCGAAAATTCATGTTTGTAAATTTTGCTAACA